>NC_142936.1:35478789-35758789 GCF_046866305.1 Octopus bimaculoides | reverse complement strand
CACCGCTTGGCTGACCGGTTCGCGGAACACCTCCGAGACACCCAACTCGGCAATGACACTCCGGTCTCGCGCCATTTCCACTCTGCCGGTCACTCTTTGCAACACCTGTCCGTGTTCGGATTGTCCTTGCACAGGAGTCATCCGGACTCCCGTTTGCGCCGCGAACAGGGATTAATCTTTTCTCTTCGCTCCTTTGCGCCACATGGGTTCAACTCTCCTCCCCTCTTCATCTAACCTCCTACCCTTGCCTCTCTCCTTCTCACACCTACTTCCTCCCACCCACCGACTCCTACTTCTTCTCTTCACTCCTACTCTCCTTCTCTCTTCTCTTCACTCCTACCCACCTTCTCCTTACCCCTTCATCGACACCTTTTCCTCGTAAGTCCAGCCCTACACATTCCAACCCCACTTTTCCTATCCTTCCCATCCAACCCCACCCATCCCTTACACCCACTCCCACATGCCCCACCTCTACCCCCACCCTCTGCCCACCCACATACCCCACCTCTAGCACCACCCTCAGCCTAACCCACACCCCACCCTTGCTTTCCCCACTCTCGCCTCCCCTACCTCCCAACACCATCACACCACACCACACACCACTACACCGTATACTACCATACCACACAGCACATCACATCACAACACACCACCACGCACACACCAGCACTGACCACTTCCCAGCCCCACATTTTCACACATACACATACAAACACGCACACGTCAAGATCACCAGCCCTCTTCCACACGCACATACAAACTCTCTTATATACACGCACGTGCACCTTCGTTTTGGGATCACCACTACTTTATTATCTCCCCTGCTCCCTAGCTTTCCTGTGTGACCCTTCTGTCCGCCATTCGCCATGATAGATCGCTAGCCACTACACATTCTTTATTTTCTCTCCTTGTTTCTTTCTGTGTTCCTTTCTGTGGAAGAGCGTAGGCTCGAAAGGTTAAAGACTTTTTCACTTCCCGAGCGTTATACTAATACATCTGTTTGTTGTCTACACCACCTGTCTTCGTCTTTTTTTTTTTTTTGTGAATTCTCTCCTTACATACATACATGTGTCATTACACAAAAAATGCATCGCTTAACGTATGTATGTGTGTATATGTATTTGTGTGTAAATGTATAAACACATTACACGATAAATAACAGATTATATACTGTGTAATATGTTTATACACACTTATATGTGAGTATGTGTATGTGTGTGAGTGAGTGTATGCATATATGTATGTATATACATGTATGTATGTATGTGCATGTATGTATATGCATATATATTTGTATGGTGCGACTTAAATTGCATGAACATGTAACAAGTATTAGAAATCCATGTATATTCTTATACATCGAAAGACAAAACAAAAAAGAAAGCTAGAGATATTCGTCTTAAAATATTTTGTATCTTATTACGTCACCTTCTACATGTTTCGGTGAAGATTACTGAAGACTTAGTCTAAGCCAGGCACGTTTTCTAAGTTTTGACTTCATCAGAGATTCATACAAAATGCATAACTTTTATCAGCGCTTCTTTAGGTAAGAGTCGAATAAGAATAAGAAGCATAATGTATGTGTTTTTATGCTCAATACATATATGCCCTGTGCAAAAAAAATCATTTAACATTGAAAATAATTAGAAAAATAGTAATTCTTTTTACTATAGGCACAAGGCCTGAATTTTTAGGGAAGTAGGCTAGTGGGTTACATCGACCCCTGCTCTTCACTGGCACTTATTTTATCAATCCCGAAAGAACGAAAGGCAAAGTCCACCTCCGTAGAATTTGAACTCAGTACGTAAAGACAGACAAAATGCCGTGAAGCATTTTATCCATGCTAACGATTCTTCCAGCTCCCGTTAATTAGAAAAGTAAGATTGTAATTTTTTTTTTTTTTTTTTTTGTCTTTAGCTTCTATTTAGAAATCAAAGTAAATGTCTACTATTCCCTTTAAACTTTGCTTTTGGGGCCTGTTCATCAATGTTTTGAAACTGACCTATTTTCCATTACACTTCGGACAGATTCAGCGCAGTGTTGCTGAAGCAGAAATATCGTTATAGCAAATATTCTTCTCAATACCACAGATTTGATTGTCAGTTGCTTGACCCTAACCACTTGAGCATGTCCTTTAGTGGCTGACAATATGTGCATCTCTGATTATGAGCAGGAATTGAGGGGGAGCATCATAGCCATGTGTTGAGAGGAATTTTGGGGGTTTGAATGAATATAACAAAAGTAAAGTGTGGAGGAAATATTAGCCATTTTTCACAACTTTTAGGGGCAAGCAAATAGGAGATAACAGTTGCTACCCAAGGACAAAAATCGTGTTACACAATGGAATAATTATTTCTGCACAAGGCCTGAAATTTTGTGAGGAGTGTCTAGTTGATTGCATCGACCCAGTACGGAACTGATATTTATTTTATCGACCCTGAAAGGACGAAAGACAAAGTCCACTTTGGCGGAATTTGAACTCAGAACATAAAGGTGGACGAAATGCCGTGAAACATTTTGCTCGGTGTGCTAACGATTCTTCCAGCTCACTGCCTTAATTAGAAAAATAACACCAATTGAATAGCGTTACCTCATGGATAATGGATGATTAAGATGTCGATAATTCCTATAATTTTCTGGTTTGAAAGCATGATACTGCTATGTGGTTCGTTAATTGCTAGAGTACTTTATTCTCCGCTAGATCATGCAAAGCCTACAATCTCTTTTGTTACCTTTGTATGCTGGAGCTGTGACTATAATACTTGAAATCGGTACCCGTTCATTTTAAACTCCATATGTATTCTGCTGGTGATGTAGAATTGCTTAATATTGTGTTATCATATGTATGTTTATGCATATTATACCGTTTCTTGTTTCTTTATTGCCCACAAGGGGCTAAACATAGAGGGGACAAACAAGGACAGACAAAGGGATTAAGTCGATTACGTCGAACCCAGTGCGTGACTAGTACTTAATTTATCGACCCTGAAAGGATGAAAGGCAAAGTTGACCTCGGCGGAATTTGAACTCAGAACGTAGCGGCAGACGAAATACCGCTAAGCATTTCGCCCGGCGTGCTTAACGTTTCTGCCGCCTTATTATACTTATTATGCATATTATACCGTTTCTTAGAGGGATTTCCATGTGGAGCTGATACAATACCCATGATTAGTTTGAGTAATGACATTGCATTTATAAATTACTTTACTTAAAAGGCAACTATTTTCAGGAGTAGCGGATCTACAGTTACATTAAGGTGAGTTAATCGAGTCTTTGAGGCCCTATAAATCTATATTTTACCAGTTGATATTCATATTGTTTTCCTCCACTATTACTATTGTGTTATTACTATTGTGTACTATTACTAATGTTAGTCTTTTTGCTATTATCCTTGTGACTGTTTTGATTCTTATTGTAGAAAATTTTATGATAGGGAAAGGTTCTATGTTAGTATCCTTTATGCATAGGTTTGTATCATTTCATCTCTTACTCTCTGAATAGTTACACTTACTTTGTCACAAGTGAGAACTAATTTTTTTCTCTACCTTTACTTTTAGATTGAGTAATTAAGAGGATTAGGTCATTATCCCTACTTTTATTCCTAGAATCACTTGTCATAGATCGAGTACTGGGATTTTTATCTGCATTTAGGTTTTTGTCATTATATAGCTAAATAAGAATGTTTCGTCTAAAATTGAAGTACATTCGGTGTATTTGTCATTTTTAAGAGACATTCTTTTCTACTTCAGGCACAAGGCCCGAAATTTTTGAGATATTGGAGAAGTTAATGTTATCAGCTACAACAGACAATTGAATGTGAGAATTTCACCGTAAAAAAAGGGATCTATTTTAAAACGGGGGCCACATTTTTCATTAATGTTTTACGTAGTGTTTTTGGTACGGAAAGACTTTCAAACTTCGTATACTTATCTATTTTGTGTTATAGAACAGAAAAATATTTTTGTATTCGAATTTATTTCATGTAAAAAATTGTCTTATTTCGATAATTTGAACCAATCACTGACAAGTATTCAGTTGTTTACATTTACTCCTTTGGCTGATTAAGCGATGTAAAGCGTATTTAATCTCCATACCTTCGTTTTATTTGCTTTTTTCATTTTAAATTTGCTTTAACCCTAACCCTAACCGTAGGGTTAGGGTTAGGGTTAATTGTTTCAGAATCGTTTGTTTATGTAGTCGGCACTTAATGTATATCGGCTGAATGGACGTCAGTGATTGGTTGAAATTACAGAAATACGACAACTTTAACATGGAATAACTTATGGATTTCTTTTTTTTTTAAGAAGACTAAGAGAAAAAGATGTTTTATATGACACATTCTACCAGTGTTCCAAGTTTCAAAGTGTTTCGTTAATGAAAAATGTGGCCCCCGTTTTAAAAAAGATCCAAAAAAAGATGCTATGGTAGTCAGATCGCTCTTGTGTACTAGTGGTAACATGTAACCCAGTACAATCTGTCGTATGGTCGGGTCGCCGACATTAAACTGGCAACCCCACCAAGCCTGCTTGGTGAGGAGAGTGCTTATTGGGCACCCTGCGAGATAAAAAAATTAAAAAACGACAAAAGGCGGAAGAACTCAACGGCCATCCAATATTGTGTAAGAAACGAAAAGGGAAGAAAAGGGATGACTACCTTGTATGGAAAGATCAACAGAACGAAAGGAAATAATGAGGGTGAGACGGTGACTCAGGAAAATCACCCGGACGGAGGTCTTGCGCGCCACATTTTTGTATTCAACGGTCGAAAGGCTGAATAGTACGACCGAATCAAGCACCAGGGTTGGGTGTAGCAGTCGGTCGTACTGTGAATCCAACGACTACACTAATCGACGGATTAGTTGTTGAACCACGTCGAACGATGATGATGATGAGGAGGAGGAGGAGGAGGAGGAGGACGACGACGATATTTATGCTTGAGTGAAGTTTTCCATAACTATGGTATTTACGTTTGAATGGAAAGTATATCACTGAAAATCTTAAGTATGTTTGTTCATACGTTCCTTGAATAAGAAGCATGAAACCATGTTACGGTTCTTTTCCTTATTTACTTAGTGTTAGTGTTATCAGTAGAAATTTGATCTGAAGTATTTTTGTTATTGCTGCAATCCCTAGATTTAAGCCAGTCACAGTTTTTTGGTACTACAATTAGAAGAATTTTCAGAAGAAAATACCTCTGCGTTCTCAACCTTACCACTACAGTTATTCTTTTTTCCCTTATTACAGGTGCAGAATTTATTGTTTCATCTCATATCTAATACGGTGATAGTTCTACCGCTGCGTTTGTCTCTTAGATGAGTTTATTACTATATCAAACGCTCTTCCTTAATCAGTTCTAGATCACTTAGTCGTATTTTCAAATCTATTCATTATAATGCTACAGTAGTTAGTAACTTTTAATCGTTGAAGATTTTATGTCACCCATATCGGTTTGTAATTCTCCTGTATTTTTATCTTTATTTTAATAATATTGATTGGAAGACCATTTATTTGGATCATTATTTACTTTTTGTCCAGTTTTTATCTCTACGATACGGTTTAGTTGTTTAAAAATGGACTATAAGCTTTTTTTTTTTGCTTTTTTTTTCATTATAGCCACTTTTTTCAAGGCATCGTTGTTATATTCTGCATTATCATTGAATACTTGTTCATTTGCTGACAATATTGATAACCTAAATGAAATATTTCTAACAAGATTATCTATAACAGACCTAAGATGATTAGAATGATTGTGTATGAAATGTAGGTTTTCATATTGCTTATGATAAGGATAGTGCAAGCCAGTGTCAAGATCAAGAAAGTTCACCTCTTTTGTTCAAATTAAGACATTTAACCTCTTTTGTTCATCTTTTTTAAATAAAGAAGAAAATACGAAAGATGGTTTGGGGATTTTTGAACACTAGAGTTTCAGAATCTGAAAATTTTATTATTAAACACCTTTTTTAAAAAATCAATAAAGAATGCCAATCCAATGTTTTATAAATGTAATAATTGGGTTACCCTTATGGTCTTTCAAATTAGATTTTGAGTTTTTACATATAAAACGCTCCATTGTATCAACTAATTTGCGTCTATTAACGAACATGTCTCCGCCCGTTGATTCTATTTCATGTCATATTATCCATATTTTTGTATTTCAGTTATATAGTTATTATATGTATTTATGTCCATGCTATAGAGTCCCAAATTTCTAAATTTAATATTCTTAACTAAATGGAATAATTGCTCCTGAAGTAGTCCAGTTCCTCATGCTGAGAAGGGTTTCGGTATTTGAACGAAAGGAAATCTTTTATTTGCTTCAATCATTAGACTGCGGTCATGCAGGGGCACCACCTTCAAGAATTTATAGTCAAATGAATTGACACTAGTACTTATTTTCTTAACCTTGGTACTTATTCTATCGGGTCTTTTGCCGAACTGCTAAGTTACGGGTCACATAAACACACCAACATCGGTTGTCAAGCGGTGATGGGGGTGGGGACAAACTCAGATACAAAGACATACGCACATAGATATATACATATATATATCATCATCATCATCATCATCATCATCATTTAACGTCCGTTTTCCATGCTCAAAAATGGTAAGCTGGGGAACTGCACCAGGTTTCAATCTGATTTGACATGGTTTCTACAGCTGGATGCCCTCCCTAACTCCAACCACTCCAAGAGTGCTTTTTACATGATTATATATATATTCTTTTACTTGGTTCAGTCATTTGACTGCGGCCATGCTGGAGCACCGTCTTTAGTCGAGCAAATCGACCCCAGGACTTATTCTTTGTAAGCTTAGTACTTATTCTATCGGTTCTCTTTTGCCGAACCGCTAAGTTACGGGGACGTGAACACACCAACATCGGTTGTCAAGCGCTGGTGAGGGGACAAACACAGACACACAAACATATACATACACACACACACATATATATACACACATATATATATATATATATATATATATATATATATATATATATATATATATATATATTCTGTGTGAGTTAGAGGTTGAGAAACCAACTAAGGGATAGTACCTATCCAATATACTCTTGGTAGTGTACCCAATTATTCTTACCCAAGTGCTAGTTATCTAGTTATTGCGTGGCAAGCTCGCAATTGAGTGTTATATATGGGCGGGTGTAAGAAGTGGTTTACCCTTGATTTGTACTTCAAATAAGAAAGTGGAGAGGATACAAAATCGACAGACATCAGCCGGTAAATATTCTAGTAGGTCTATTTATTCTAATGTATTAGATGATTACATACACATGTATTAGTAGTACAGAAATGAGCAAATGAGCAAATTGCTAGTAGGCATGGTTTCTAGATTGTCAGTTCCTTACGGCCGTTTCTGCCAAGAGACAACGAGATCCTCCAGGTTATTTCCAACTCTTCAGTTTTCTGCAGGGATGGGCAGATAAAGCTTGGATGATGAATGTGCCTCTAGGCTTCTTCACAGGGTCTAAGTGGTTGTGAGGGCTAATACATATAAGAAACAGTTAATAATAGGTACAGTGTGTTTGTCTTTTTAAAAAAGAGCAGAAAAATAATAGGAGTAAGAATAAAAACAAACATGAGGATGTGAGTGAAGTACATCTTAGTATAATGATTTGAGTATAGCAAGGGGAAATAAGAAACAGACTTCCCGTGATGTATTATAAGATCCATGTTATTTTGTCCAATAGGGGATAGGTGAATATAGTCGTTCTCAGGAGGAGTTTTTTCAGGAATGGTAAATTTAGGCAGTAGTTCACATTATGTTTACATAGAAGTTCAGTGGTGGGTTTGAAGATATGGTCCGTGTTACGGAGGTGAAAGTTTATATGTAAAGCGCCAGTTAGTAGGTGCAACGTTGCGGATGGTATGGCATAAGCAGCTTATGATGATGAAACCATCTTGGGAAATTTAGTATATGAGTGCATTAATGAGAGAAAGGAACCAGGTGGGGCCAAAGTGCGATGTTAGTGTTCGTTACTTTTTGCCGATCAACAAGTTTCGGAATCCCTATGTGGCTCATACCCACACCCTTATCTCCACACATATACACACACGTATATATCCATTTCCACACCTATGGATGCATATGTGTGTAAACACCCAAAAACCCATGCCTTCTTGCATAGCCTCTCATATAACTGGTACTAATGGTATTTAGAGAAGGTGCACTTGGCCTTGTGAAGGCAGGAAACGTTTCTCTCCTTAAGAGAATTAACAAGCGGAAGGTTGGCTTTAATCATGAAGAAAATTTCATTTACACAAAGCATACATTTCCTATTCTTTGTATTATACGCTGATGAATAACTACAGGTTAGCATAACAAATAACCACCACTCGTCCGGTCCGGTCCATTTTTGTCCCTATTTACGAAATCCTCCTTCTTCCGCCCTCCGTCAACAATAAATCCCCTGTCCAGCTCCTATATCACAATAATACTAGACGTTTAACTTTATACAGTAGATCCCCCTCATAGATAGATATATGTTTTGTATTTCTATACTTTTATACGTTTATACTCTTTTACTTTTCTTATGCTATCCTATAGGATTCTCTTCCCTTACTTCTAATTGTTTTAGTTATCGCACTTGTTTACTTGTTTTTTTAATTTTATTTTGCTCGTTTACTTGCTCATGGTGGCCATTGTTTTATTTATTTATTTGATTTGTTTTTGTTTTATTTGTTAACCATCAACGAACCAGAACCATGTCATGGTTTTCAAAAAAATAGCTGACCACTTAGGTTGTAGGACTGACCATGTCCTTTAGGATTCTCTTCCTTTAGTTCTAATTGTTTTAGTTAGGGTGGTCGAGGCGGTCAGAGATGACGGTGAGAGTAAGCAATGTGAAAGATAGTGGCGATGGTGGCGAAGGGGAAGGCGGCGAAGTCAAAGGTATTGATGGTGGTGGCGTCAGAAGTCTGAATGGTATGTGTATGGCGGATGTGGTGGTGATAGTGGTGGTACTGTTGTTCATCATGCAGCTTTGTAATAAGTTCCAAGTCAACAAATTATATTATAGGAAAGTTGGTTATACATCATTAGATGTATACCTGACTTTCCTATATAAAATTATAGAAATATAACGGAACGCTGAACTCCGGACTATCAACTTATACAACATTTATTCAGGTGGTAAATATATACATCTTTAGCTCTTGTTGTTACAGCTTCTGATTGTGTGAGCATAGTTGTTGGGACGTTGTTATGTAGATGTAAGCGAGCTGTCGAGTGTAAGTCCGAAAGATGGAGAGTGACAGCTATACACGTAAAGAGACTGTCTCCAGAGTTGGGTGTTGGAGACACTTCTTGACACGTCCATGCTCTATTGCTGGCCAGCAAGAAAGAGAATGAATTGAGCGGGAACGCTTGGTTGTTTAATTCTACGCATGCGTGAGACTACGCATGCGCACGGCGTTACTACAGGGCTCCCTTGCCAGTGCGAGAAACGCACGATAATATTAAATCTGTTAGAACGCCTGAGGCAGGATGGCCACTGAAAAACCACCCACAAGATGTAGCACAAAACACACATAAAAAAAAATGAAAGAAATGAAATGTACACTCGTGTGATACATGCATGCAATGTACAAATGAAAGAAAAACATGCAATATGGGCAGTAAATGCCACCTAGTAAAAAACAAATGAGACAATGAGAAAACAAATCGTGATGACTACTGTCCAGGAACTGGAATCACGGAATGTGAAAGTCTGAGTGTTTGTTTTTACTGAAAGGAAAGAAAATGTATGAGTGCTCAAGTGTGTGTGTGAGAAAAAACACAGAACATAGTAAAAGTGTCTGTAGAGACAAAAAATCCAGTTCGTATAAAAGTTACACAAGTTGATTTTGAATGTCCGCACTCAGGAAGTTGTGGTCAAGGAGCAGAGCTATAGTTGAGCGTCGGAATGCTAGTTGTGACCGGTTACCCGGTACGGAATATTCAATGAAAGTTACACAAGGAAAATTTTGTCTGTTGATCGTGAGTGGAAACATCCACTCTAACAGAGTCGACAAAACCGAGTGTGTTGATATTGGTGTGTCCCTGGTGGTGGGGTTATTGGCGCACGACATTGTGGTAGACAGTACATTGATGTTCTGCATGTGTGGTGGTAATGATCTGTTGAAACTTGGCGACGTCGGGGGGAATGCTTGTAGTTGGTAGTAGTAATTGTCGTCACGGTGGTAACCTTGGTTGAACGAAGCTGGTGATGAAAAGCTGTTCGTTGATGAGTGTTTGAAGAGGTGCGCTTTTACAGACAGTCGACAGGCAAATCTCTGTACGACCATTTGCGAAAACCTCGAAGAAAAATTTTCTTAACCCAAGATGAAAAAACGACCGTGCGAACTCAAAAAGGAGAAATGGTGACGAATGGAATAACAGAGGACTCCTTTTATTTAAACGTGTCACACGGTCGAACACCAAAATATATATCAAAGATGATATACAAGTAATTACGTTATACTACGAACATTAGTGAATTCGTAAATACCAGTAATGAGACGATAGAAAAGACAACCATATGAAATGAATAACAAGAGTTATTGTGTGGCATAAAAGATGTATGTATATGTGAGAGTGTGAATGCGACATATAAGAACATGATAAAAAGCAGGCCGTCTATATATATGTGAGATATCACAGCAGAAAGAAAGTCAGAACACGTGAAAGTTTTATACCAAGTTCTTTGAGTACACAATTGGAAAGTCGCAGGCTGTAATTCTTGTCTGTTTATCGTGAGTGGAAAAATCCACTCTAACAGAGGCGAGAAAAAAAACCGCGCTTGTTGGTGTTGGTAATACGTAGTTCAGTCTCCATGGCCGTATTTGTTCTTTAGTCGGGGTTCACCAGTTATAGGTTGGTAGTCCAGAGTCCATGCTGCGTTTGTTTCTTCGTCGAATCACCACTTTATAAGAACGTGGGTTATTGCAGCTCAGTGGGCTGCGTGATCGAATCACGTCGGGGGTCACCAGTATAGGAAAGTTGGTTATACATCATTAGATGTATACCTGACTTTCCTATATAAAATTAAGAATATAACGGAACGCTGAACTCCAGACTATCAACTTATACAACATTTATTCAGGTGGTAAATATATACATCTTTAGCTCTTGTTGTTACAGCTTCTGATTGTGTGAGCATATTTGTTGGGACGTTGTTATGTAGATGTGAGCGAGCTGTCGAGTGTAAGTTCGAAAGATGGAGAGTGACAGCTATACATGTAAAGAGACTGTCTCCAGAGTTGGAATGTTGGAGACACTCTTGACACGTCCATGCTCATGGTCGGCCGACCGTAAAAGAGATAGAATTAAGCGGGTACGCTTGGTTGTTTAATTCTACACATGCGTGAGATTACGCATGCGTGAGATTACGCATGCGCACGGCGTTACTACAATATCATTGTTTTGATGAAAATTGTACATTGCTTGAAAAATGTTGTTCAAGTTTAATAAAATTTAGTATGTACTCAATACACGAAGTGTCATTGTTGGGCCCAAGGCCTAATGAAGAGCCCTCCGCAGGAGCTAGCTTAAAAGCTGCCTTATCGGGCGACTTTTAAGCTAGTTATACATAAATAACAAAAATAAACCGTGCGACTACCAGACACAAAGAAGCCTGTCGTGTGTATATAATTGTGTGTGTGTGTTTGTATTTGCCCACCACCACCACCATCACCATCGCTTCACAACTGATATTGGTATGTTTACGTCCCCGTAAACTAGCGGTTCGGCAAAAGAGACCGCTAGAATAAGTACGAGGTTTACGAAGAATAAGTCCTGAGGTCGATTTGTTCGACTAAAGGCGGTGCTCCAGCATGGCCGCTGTCAAATGACTGAAACAAATAAAAGAATAAAAAGATATTATTAACGCTTTAAGGTTTTCCTAAATATTATGCATAATAGCAACGTTTGGTAAATGTCTGATGAACTGTGCCACTCCACGCTATTGATAAATTTACGTAGCTCTTAAGAAATCTATTGCACTTAATCAAGTGTAAGTAATGTGGTTTAAAACGGAATGGTACTAAAACAATTGTAACCAGTATTAAAGTAGGCAGTGCCCCCGCATGGCCGCAGTCTAATGACTAAATCAAGTAAAAGATAGAAGAAATGTGTTGACGGAGTTGTTACACAGTCGTATGTACATAATGCCTTGTGGTATTTATTCAGGAATAGAACCTTTATACCTTTGCAAAATCACACTGGTGGAAGTCCACATCCAGCAAAAATTGAGATATGCGCCTGTCAAGAGAGTAGCTTTAATTTTCACATGCCCTCAGCAAAGCACGATATTTTGTGCTCGGATGTGACAAACTTATAACAGTAGAGCACTAGATCGTAGACCACTACTCAATATATTTGCGACAGACTAATTGGAAGGCAGCACAAATTTTCAGAAACCTGAATGAAAGACACTTTGATATATAATTTGGATAATATAAACAGTAGTCAAGAATCGAACAACTACTAATGGTTTAATCTTGAATTAATTCTTTCTATCTATACTCTACAACATTGTCAGTAATGTGATTACAAGCAAGCCAACTGATATAGACGATTGCCTGATGTCTGCTGTAATGTGTCCACATTTTATACTTCACGCGATTAAATTCGGTGACACAGAAAAAACATCTGCCTCAAAACAGTAATGAAATATGTACCAACTCATTGACATCGTTAAGACTGACATGGTCTGAATTCCGCCACGAACTCACACAGGAACTACAAAATTATTACCAATTTCACAGACACCTTTTTATTGTGCATGGCATTATTCTACACAAGGACCGCGCAGTTATAAACCATCTTGAGGGAAGCATTTCACTCTTCGTTTTATTTCGCACCAAACACATTAATATTTAAAGTTGGGATCATATCGACCATTACCATACTTCAAAGCTATATCCACATCGTGGACGGCTTCTAATCCATCTAACCGTGATATTAGCAATATTCTGACGCTTAAGCCTGGAAATATCGTACCCGAATGGTGCCTTGCGAATGATTTACTCGGAGACTGACAGAGAGTATAGCCAAACCACCTTAAGCGTCTTGTGAGCAGAGCTTGTTGCAGAGAGTTGATGCGGTAGCTGTCGTATATTGGGGTTCGAAACGATGTCCTATGGACGAACACGCAGAATTCGTCATAACCAGTAGTAGTCGAAGACTTCGAATTTTCGGAGGCTTTCATGCTTCACTGGCCAGGATTCGCACCCATATAGAAGGATGGTCCGGATGAGCGTTTGGAAAATATGTGTCCCTTACACCACAATTGTCGCTGATTTACCTATTTCAATATATTTTCTGTTCAAACTACATCAAATACCTCACAGTTATCGATCTCATTGGTCAACTGTCGAAACATCTTCGAAGAGACAAATGGATTTAGTACCCGTCTATGTTGCACATTCGTCACATTCGGCATCCTAGTGGAACCATCTTCCAGCACGCCGGACACTAACCCGGAATGTCTGAGGGTCCGTGCTATTGCTAAATTGTAGTTGAACCTACATAAGGTTCATTCAGCTGCGTATCTAGCAATCCTCGTCACCAGGCAAGCCTAGTTGGGATACCGGTTTAGTCACGAACTACCCAGGTTATACTAGATTTCATGTTACCAGTAGCACTTAACAGAGACATCACAAGTAACCTGATATGCAGAAGTACCAATAGAGAGGATGTATCAATCGTTGAAGCACAACGTCAAGGAGGCGGCTAAGAAACATCTTGGTGTCACTAAACGTCAGCATAAAGAGTGGCGGAGTAAACCAAACAGGCTCGTAACAATGGCTCTAACGACTATCGTCGCCTCAGAGGACTGATTCCTTGGGAGGACCAGAATTCTTTCTGGCACTCGATTGCTACGGATATGGAGAGTACTGCCTCAGTCAGCGTTTCAAGAAAGTTCTGTCGATTCGGTCACTAAGTTCCATTTAACTTAGTTAACCGTGGTGAGTTGTGGGAAGTAACGATTGCAGATGGTTTTTCACCAAAACTTCTGAACCTGCTGAAAGCCTACTATCATACAACATGAACAAAGGTCCGGTTATATGGACAAGAATCACCGTTTTTCGATGTCCGTTCCGGGGTTCGACGGGGTTATGCGTTATTTCCAATCCTGTTCAACTATGCCATCGACTGGATCACGAAACATGCTCTGACAGAGTTTCTAGATTTTACAATGGGACCGAACTTTGTTCTCACCGATCTTGATCACACTAACGACATAGCGACCCTGAGGGACAACTATGCTGACCTCCAAACTGCTATCAACAATATTAATAACTGAGCTCTCAAGATCGGCATGAAGATAAATATGTCCAAAACCAAAATTCTCGTGGCAAGGATCCCATCCTCGGAAACGTTATCAATGGTTCTCAATGGTTAAGTCCTCGAAGAAGTCGACCACTTCAATTTGCTTGGATCGGCATTCACGGCAACCGGGCAGAGAAAGGACGAGATTGACCTACGCGTCAACAGCGCTTGTCTGTCGCCTTCAGAACTACCTTTGGCCGCCACGAGAGATCAAAATTCTCACGAAAGTGCGTATTTTCCAAGCGTTCATCCCGACCATCCTTCTCTATGGGTGCGAATCCTGGCCAGTGAGAGCTGAAAACTTCCGAAAACTCGAAGTCTTCGACTACTACTGCCATGAGGCATCATTTCGAACCCCAAAATACGACAGCTGCCGCATCAACTCTTTACAACAAGCACTACTTGCAAGATATCTAAGGTAGCTTGGCTTTACTCTCTGTCAGGCTCCAGAACTGAAGTCATGGCTGGCGACAGTAAAAAGAGATGTGGAAGTAGACTCGGGCCCCTGCATCTATAGTCTTTGGCAGTGGAACCGGAAGTGGGTATCCATTATAGCCCCGACTGCAGCCGACCATGGGATATGGTCCGTATCCGTGAGCGAGTGGTGAACTCGCTGGTTGGAGACGGTTCAACCTACTCCGGGTGAATGCTGCTGCAAGTACAAGTATATTTCAATGCTCGTGTAGTTACTGCAATATAAAAGTACTTTAACAACTATGTGTGCCCTCTACATCACAATTTTCGCCGCTTTGCCGATTTGCCTATTTCTGCTCTCATTGCTCATCTGTCGAAATATCTTCAAAGAGGCAAATAGTTTTAGTGCCTGTCTATATTGCACATTCGTCACATTCAGCATCCCAGAAGAACCATCATTCGAGTATGGATCGGAGTTCCTATGAACAATAACCTAAAATGTTCCGAAAAATTGGGGCGTATACCTTTCCTCTGTGGCCTTTCCACATAGCCAAAATTATTGTAACCAGAGCGAAGCGCTTTATAATTTCAACGTGCAATCCTACAATACTGTAACACAGACATGTGTAAACTGCAGCCCATGAAACTTCCTAATTGGCACGCCTAACGAAAAATTATCTGGAATTGTTTTAGTGGTGCCGGCCCGCCTGATGATGAACCATGTCTCATGCGGTCGACTCTCCAAAAAGGTTGCTTATGCCTGCTGCTGTAACACAAGTCTGATAGAGGTACAAATTTTTCCCAGCGGGGTGGCTTCTATATCACTCATCCAGTTACAAATATCAACCAAATTCCCTTCAAATAACATTTCACCATCTTAAAGAAAGGAAGAACCTGTCAGTTAGTGAAGTCGTGGTAGTGTAATCCTAGTGCAGGCTTATGATGGAATCGTTCATGGTTGGAGCGGTTTCGTCACAGGTCAGCTTGATCAGAAATTATCTAGGATGAAACAACACAAGCTTTCCCAAGCAAAGTGCATTTTCAGAAGACGTGTTCGTGACTTTATGACAATTCCATAGCTCGATCAGTGTGTCTTGAAAGTAAACTGGTCTATGAGAATCACTCAGCAAAATAGAAGATCCCTTCGTAAATATTTGCTAGTCCAGTCTGCCAGCACTCGGTTTGCCATTCAAAAACTGCATCCTATATTATCAAATACAGCCAACATTAATAGCATCTCCCTCGTCTACGATCTCAACAAACCTTAGTAATCGTATCCATGCCGTAGAGTTAACTCCAACTATGGAGAGCATGACGGGATAGATCTACCAATCTACCACCAATGAAGTATCCTGTATTGAGGTGTTCCAGTCCCAACACTCACTATTTGGATAACATGGCCTAATTAGGCAGCTTATCTCATGTTTTTTTGTTTGTTTGTTTTTCTGTGTTTTGTTTTGTTTTGTTTTGTTTTGTTTTGTTTTGTTTTGTTTTGTTTTGTTTTGTTTTGTTTTGTTTTGTTTTGTTTTGTTTTGTTTTGTTTTGTTTTGTTTTGTTTTGTTTTGTTTTGTTTTGTTTTGTTTTGTTTTGTTTTGTTTTGTTTTGTTTTGTTTTGTTTTGTTTTGTTTTGTTTTGTTTTGTTTTGTTTTGTTTTGTTTTGTTTTGTTTTGTTTTGTTTTGTTTTGTTTTGTTTTGTTTTGTTTTGTTTTGTTTTGTTTTGTTTTGTTTTGTTTTGTTTTGTTTTGTTTTGTTTTGTTTTGTTTTGTTTTGTTTTGTTTTGTTTTGTTTTGTTTTGTTTTGTTTTGTTTTGTTTTGTTTTGTTTTGTTTTGTTTTGTTTTGTTTTGTTTTGTTTTGTTTTGTTTTGTTTTGTTTTGTTTTGTTTTGTTTTGTTTTGTTTTGTTTTGTTTTGTTTTGTTTTGTTTTGTTTTGTTTTGTTTTGTTTTGTTTTGTTTTGTTTTGTTTTGTTTTGTTTTGTTTTGTTTTGTTTTGTTTTGTTTTGTTTTGTTTTGTTTTGTTTCGTTTCGTTTCGTTTTGTTTTTGTTTTTTTTTCAAAGAACTTGGCTCTGATAATGAATAAATATTTTATGGATAACAGATTTACTTCTGAAATATTCAGAGGTCTTTTTATCATATTGATTGTTGCCACTCGAAAATTATTTTCGCCGTCTGTTTTTTTTTTTTTGTTGTTTTTGGGGGGGTTTTTCAGATCCATTGAGGTCATTTTTTTTCATACAATTAAAATTCGCCTTCAATAAAGTATTTCAATTCTTATTTACATATTTTTCTCTTACTGTTTACAAAAAGTTGGTAAAAAATTAAGTGAACTTCAAGCTGCTTACCAGTTATCTCTATTGTCTTCTCCGGATTTCCATTTTGGCATTTCAGTTCATTTCTTGATATGTCTGCCCAAATACATTTTCTGAATTTTCTTCTCGCGTATTCCCTTTACCAGAATCAATGAAATAAGGTTATTTTATTATTATTGATGCTCATTTCGACGAATTAACCAATAAACCAGGTTTAAGTTGCTGTAGAGTCCAAGGGAGATAACTATAGTTGTTCCTTTTGAATCCGAGTTTGAACTATCTGTTGGGTTACTGAAGCACTTGTTTAAAAGGCGATGGGACTGAACAGTGGTTTAAATACATTACACAAATTAGCTTCATTCTTTCTGGTTCTAAATCCAAATCCAACCAGGATTGCCTTAGCATTTTCATCTCTAAGTGATCAATAAAATTAATACCAATTAACTTTATAACTTTGGCATTGCATCTAATAAAACCATTTAGTAACCAATGCTTTGAAGAGTCACATCTTCTTCTCTCCTTGAAATTCTGGGATACCATACCAATATGGAAAATTGTCATTTCTGAAGTTACAACAGGTAAAGGCTGACAGAATCGGTAGAGCAACAAGTTGCTCTTAATCTGTCGCCTGGATTAACACTGTCAACTAGCCCTTGGGTGTTTTTGCCAGAGTCCTTCAGCTGTGAGAGATAAAAGGTAAGTGGCGTCACTGTGGTTGGTGATATCCCTTCCCATGTGGACTGGTGTTGTAAGACATAAGCATACCGGGATTGGTTATCTGTATAGGATTCCTAGTGAATTGCTTGCCCGGGATCATATAATACTGTTTAAGGTGGATCTCTTCAGGTACCAGATTATCCAGTAAATTTGTACCTACTAATGTTACTCGTAAATCGCATATATTCCCGTATATCACCGAACAGCGATATCAGAAACATAAATAAGAAGCCTAAATATGTTTACATTAGCATAGTTTTATGTGGGTGAAGTGAACATTGGTAAGAAAACGAAAGAATTCGAAATGAAAAAAATCTTTTAAGAATTACATCAAAATTATGTTGATTTTAGTTTTTGACCTTATTGTTACATGAGGTATATTAAAGAATAACGTTCACATTTTATATACCATTTTCTTTTATATTTGAAAACTTCTGGTGTCATCCTTCTTATTATGTCATTCGAGCCGATTCGTACCCTACTTGTAATTCGAAACTTTAGGGAGAGCCGAAGATATAAAAGTAATATCGGGTCCTAAATTCTGCTGAAGCAAGATACAATGCAGAGTGACTTTGTGGTGAAATTATTTGCTATAGAGTGAAGTTGTTTAGCCCCAGGTCAATCCCGATCAAAGGCCTTCCAGGTGTTACCTTGCCGACGTTTTTTAAAATGTATCAAGAACTGTATTTTCGAATGTATCCATCAACAATCAAAGCTGGTTGTGTAAAATTTGTGGAAATTCAGTATTTCTCATTACAAGTTCATCAATTTTGTAAAATTAATTTATTCAATTAAGAAGTTATATTGGGAGTTTGGAATCAATGTTATTCTTCTGAAAATTGATTGTAATGTGTCTCCCAAATCTTGTCATGAATATTTGTTTTAATAGTTTCTTGAGTAACGATACATTTGGAGGTTGAATTCATAGAGCTGAGGGTAGGAACAAGAGATTGGATATTTGGAAATATTTCATTTTAGTTTTCTTCTCTATATAGGTTACAAATTTTATAGTCAGTGAAAGAAAAATACGGTCTTTTACATCCAATTATAGACATCATTTTAAAATGAGATTAGAAGTGTCAAAACGCGTGAAATACATCTGAAGAGCATCTTCAGAATTTATTGTAAAAAAAAAAAAATTCTGAGTATGGGAGCAGAGTTTCGGAAAATTCACTCGAGTCTGCTTTCTTTTCTCATAACTTTCAGAAAAATGGGTATTTTTTAATGAAATTTACTACAAATACCTTTCAAATGGTGTAGATTACGATTATATCGGAATTTTATATATATATATATATTTTAAAAAATGGTGAACTCGCATACATACATAAGGCATTTGTAAAAAAATTTCATCAAAAAAAACACCTATTCTTCTGAAAGCTACGAGGTTACAAAGCCGACTCAGGTGAATTTTCCGAAACTCCTCTTCCCACTCTCGGAAAAATTTGTTTACTACAAATTCTGATATAATCAGAATCTACAGCAATTGAAGCGTATTTGTAGAAAATTTCATTGAAAAATATTATTTTTTTCTAAAAGTTATGAGGAAACAAACTTGGTGAGACACAGTTGTGTGGATATCCCTACCATAATGTATAGTAGGGGCATTCGATTCAAATATAAACCCTCAATAAATATTAGAATAAGTAAAATAAAGAAAACATTTTTATCAACAGATATGTGTTTGAGAAACAATGGAAAAAACAATCAGTGCTACGAGAGAAAAAATCACTGACGGAAGACATTGTAAACTAGAGTAATTTTTCTGTAGGACCATATTCTCTGTTTACACCGTGTTTCCGTCAACATGTCGGGTGGAAAGCAGAGAATTTCCAATCTCGAAAAACCACTGGGCAAAGGAAAGCCCGAAGTAAGTAGAAAATATCAATTAACTTATGTGTTGTATCTATTTTACTTTATATGTTCTTTATGTATGTGTAATCAATTAATGTACCGTATGCTGATTAAACGTCAGCGTAGAAATTGTCGAAAGGAAAACTGCTAGTTTCTTGTCTTTTCAATTTCAAATAATTTTTTTATTAATCGAATCTTAATTATATATATATACTTACAATACATGTCGGGTATTTTAGATAGAAAATCTAATTAATGAGCTTTTAGATAGGTATAGCATTTTATTTTGCCTGGTGTTTTAAAAAATGGGCGTTATTTTTATGTCTCTTATTTGCTTCCCAGACCTTAGTTATATTGGTCTATAAACCAACTTACATGTCTGATTACAGTCATTTCTCCTCGATATTAATGTTTTTTAAAGAATATGGACTTTCCTGGCTATAATCTGGAGCCCTGTCTTTAATCAAAATATTTATTAATAGTTTTAGAACTTGATTTCAGTATTTTGCCATTTCACTTATTTACATTGTCAATGCGCTTGAGGAGAGCATGAACGTGATTGATTTCCATCCCATCACTTCTCTTCTAAATCTGAAACTTTAATGCCTAAGAATCAGCATGTTGGCACTCAGTCGTTGTTAGAATTCTGTTAAAGTAATGGTTTTCAAACTTTTACTTCGTGGCACAGAGAAAATGATAGTAACATTTTATATATATATGGGCGTTGGGTATACAAACTTACATTTGCTTTTATTAGAACCATCAAGTTGCTAATGTTGTTTTATTAGTAATACTTGCCTGTAACAAAAAAATAAATACGTAGTTCAAGACACTGAAGCATTAGTTTAAATTTTTCTCAAGTCTTAAATTCCACTTTTAAAAACCAGTGACACATCTAGATTCTACTTGTAATGCACCATCAAAGAATCAGTGTCTTTAAGACTTCTTGATTTCTTTACGTACAACAGACGTTGACAATGCTAAGTTGATATATTTAAAGAACTCATCTTTACTATTAATTTGTTGTAATGTCCACATCATAAATATTGGGTTTTAATTATAGTAGCTAATTAACAAAATCATTTGGGCATCGGAGTACTTGCAATATTTGTTCCAATCCCCTGTACTCTGTCAACTTTGCTTTTCATAATAATACTTGCTGTGTCTGGAGAAAGGGACAGTGTGTATTAAAAATGCAAGCCCTCTGAGACCAGTAATTTGCTGTTATTAAAGTTGCATTGAAACTGTTGCAGATCAAAATGTGCAGGAATGACCCAAGATGGGGGGAAATTCCAGAGACAGCAAAAGTTCAGGATGAGAAGACTGTGCAAAATGGGTAACGGGCAGTGCAAAGCTAGAATAAGGATACGACAAGGGGAGGCGAATAATAGAAAGACAAGTACCATGTGTGAATAATATGTATATATCCCCTCTTGTCTATCAAATGAAGCATGGCTGCTTTCACACACATAAATATATATACGTGACAGAATTTCCACCTACCAAATTCACTCATCATCATCATCATTTAATATCTGTTTTCCTTGCTGGCATGGGTTGGATGGTTTGACAGGAGCTGGTATACAGAGGACTGCTCCAAGCTCTACTGTCAGCTTTGGCATGATTTCCACAGTTGGATGCCTTTCCTAAAGCCACTTAACAGAATGTACTGGGTACTTTCTGCATGGTGCCAGCACCAGTGAGGTCACCAAGTAACTTGCCAGACAAATACTTCTCAATTGAGTGTGGGAATGGTATTGATGGAGGTGGCTTTGTGCCAAGGGATGAGAGGTCAAACTATGATACAAGGACAGAAACAGGTGTCTTGCTGTAGAGGAGTTACATGGCTACCGCAATTAGAGACAGAGAAAGAAAATGGTGGTGCACATTGCCAGGGCATACCCTCAAAGTACAAAGCAGTGAATGTAAGTGAAATGGTACAGAGAATTGGTCAGAATGAGTGAGCAGGGAGTTCACCAGTGCAAAATGAGGGTGAGTGAGACAAGAGGAGAAGGGGAATGCAAGCACAAGCATAAGGGAAGTGACAGGATAGCAATAGTACAGGTGACAGGGTTGGGAAAAGGAGAGAGATTACAAAGTGGTGTTGGACTGCAGGAGCAGGGTGGGGAGTGACATGCATAGTGTATAAAGATGTAGTTTATTTCAAGGTGAGAAGGTGAATTAATGTAACCTGTGTGTGAAGAGGGCATAATACACAGCACTTGCAGAACTCAACTTCACTGAGGTAAGCGGGTCTTCTCAAGAGCCTAATATTGCCAAATATCTCAGTCCATTGTCATCACCTCCTTTGAGGCACAGCATCCTGAGATCAGCTCTCACTACTTTATCCCATGTCTTCATATATATATATTTATATATACTCACTCATACACACATACATATATGTATGTGAATGCATGATATAAAGATTGTCATGTAAACATAAAAGCCTGTGCCCCTCAAATGAATCTCTTGTTCTACATTGTGTTACAGGCACTCCCTTATAACTCTTATTATAAGAACCCAATAACTAATGGTCCCATCAGTCACCCTGATATAAAATATGACAATATTTATATGCTAAATATTCCTGTTGGTCTGTCATCTTCAAACAAAAACTTAGCATGATTTTTAATCTTTTCCAGGTGAACATTGCAAGTTTTGCTTTGCTCTTCTCTGAGATTGTCCAGTATTGTCAGAATCGTGTTTATACAGTACCAGAGCTTCAGAATAAGTAAGTATATCACTCATTCTATTGACTAATCCTTGTTGTTACTGTCCATTTGAATGAAGCGTTTAAGTTTGTATGGTTCTCAGATAGTGTAACTTGGGATAAAGTAGTGCACCTTTCTTGCTTCACTTACCTATCAGTGCAGAGGTATGTGCAACAATAAAGCAGTCAGAAATGGAATATCTGAGTCAATAAAAATTACTTGACCTTGGCTGTAGGTTTGAGATTAAATCAATTTCTTGTTTCATTATGTATGTGACAAAGGTAACAGACTGGCAGAATTGCTAATGCTTTGGACAAAAGCATTTCTTCTGGCCCAACTTTTCTTTTCATCCTTGCAGGGTCAATAGAATAAATTACCATTCAAGTATTGGGCTTGATGTAATCGACTTAACCCTACTCCTCCCCTTAAAATTGCTGGCCTTGTGCCAAAACTTGAAACAACTATGCATATGACAGATACTGTTCAATTACACTAATCACTTCATTTTACTATTAAGTATAAAAAGCAGATCTTCCAAAATTGTTACTTGTGATAGATTAACTTTTTATCCAGAAGGATATATCTATTTCACATCCATGAGCTCAGGTATGGCTGCTGTGCAGTTAAGAAGTTCACTTTGCAATTACCTGGTTTTGTGTTTGATCCTACTTCAAGACAAATGCTTCTTCTGGCATAGCCTTGACCAAAATTGTGAGTAGAATTTATTAGACCAAACTGTGCTGAAGACCTTCATGTGTGTATATAGACCTCTGTGTGTATGTGTGTGTTTCATCATTGATAAGAAAACTGAAAACTAGTGCTTTATGCATAAAGTCTCTCCTAGTATTCATTCTGTGCAAAGTTCCAGACATTACCTTATCAACTCGTATTTTTTTTTATGATCAGTGTGTTAAAAATAATGTATGATTTACTTATTTGATCAACCTATATTTTTTTTCTGTTCCCTTCTTCAGATTGTCAGAGTTTGGCTACCATATTGGTTCCCATATCCTTGATCTTCTTTACCTTCGTGAAAAAGGCTACAAGAGAGAAATCAAACTCCTCAATATGCTACTGTTTGTGAAATCTAACCTTTGGAAAGTAAGTCAGTACAATTCATAGAAAACAGAGTTGGGGAGTATTACCTTACTAGGAAGCAGGTGAAGATTAGTGTCAGGATAGACAGTTGAAAACTCTGCCTCAATGTAATCTTGTTTGTCCCATGCAAGCATGGTAAAACAGAATTTAAAATGATTGCCAGTGCCGCTGGACTGGCTCCTGTGCAGGTGGCACATAAGATACACCATTTTGAGCGTGGCCGTTGCCTGTACCTCTGGACTGGCCTTCATGCCAGTGGCACGTAAAAGCACCCACTACACTCTCAGAGTGGTTGGCGTTAGGAAGGGCATCCAGCTGTAGAAGCTCTGCCAAATCAGATTGGAGCCTGGTGTAGCCATCTGGTTCACCAGTCCTCTGTCAAATCGTCCAACCCATGCTAGCATGGAAAGTGGACGTTAAACAATGATGATGACAATGGTGGTGGAAGACTCTTCACAAATTTCTCACCTTTATTGTTAAGAAACTAAAACTATAACATTCTCTATTTGAAGAACAAATGGAAATTTTTCTTTTAATAAGTAAGGAAGGAATACAAGTTGTTGTATTTTGAAGTGGCCAACTTCTATCATGAACTGAGTCTTCCGAGAGCTAATGTAACATCAGTTTTACATTAATGTTGTTGTTTGTAGCAGTGAGCCATGGTACCTCCATAAAGCTAAGTAGACTAGTCTTAGACATATATAGTGCAAGAACAAGTTACAATTTACCAATCTAACATTTCTTTCTTTGGTAACATATTGTCTTGACTATATATGGCTTTTGCTATGCTGCATATGTTGGTAGACACACTGTTGGTAGACTAACACATAACTGACTTGGAAAAAGGAAGGAACACATTGACTAGTGCTGTCCTAAAGATACAAAATGATGTGATTTGATCAATACTTTACTTGACCTATAGCCTAACTCATTAGTGACTTCATGAGTAGCTAATACTCACTGCATCTATTTTATCTTATTATGGAATGATGAAGATATTTTAGGAGTCAACTTTATTAATAGTAGTCCAGGAGATCCCTAATATTAAGGTATTGGGAAACCAAAGTTGATTCTTAATTGAGTTATTAAAAGTCTAAAAATTAAGTTTGATAAAGATAACCATGAGAGTAAAGCAACACATTTAGTAACATTGCAGTTGAGTTCAAATCTTGTACAAGTTGACTCTGCTTTTCACCTCTCCAGGGGATAAAATAAATTGTTTAGTCCCAGGTTAGCTCTGATTGAGCAAGCCTATGGTCAAAACTATTCCAACCATGGCCCTCCACTCTTTTTTGCTTGGGAAGCAAGCTTCTTAGCCACACCTCGAAAATTGGGTACAAAAAAACGATTCAAAAAAGAAAAATTACAAGTAAAGAGAAATAAATATTTCCATTCACTGTTTTTCCTTAATTTTTCTTTCAGACATTATTTGGGAAAGAAGCTGATAAGCTAGAACATGCAAATGATGATGAACGTACATGTATCCTTTTCAATTTACTTTTCGCTGTATGTTTGAACTCTCACAACAACCACTAAGAAGTGGTATCAGTTGTTCTGTATGTTCATTTTATAGTTGTTTAGATGGGTTTATAGATGAGGAAGATTACTAATACATACTGCACTAATATATTATATTACAGACACAGATATTAGAAATTTGT
This sequence comes from Octopus bimaculoides, assembly GCF_046866305.1. Lineage (NCBI taxonomy): Eukaryota > Metazoa > Mollusca > Cephalopoda > Octopoda > Octopodidae > Octopus > Octopus bimaculoides. The sequence goes on along the minus strand of NC_142936.1, from coordinate 35,733,697 downwards.
GTGGCTCCTTGGTTAAGTGACTTTTAAGTCCAGTCAAAACAATGTGAGTAGATGTGATAGACAGAATTTGCAAGAAGCTCGTGTGTGTGCGTGCGTAAGACAGTCGGCAACTGTCCTCTTATATCCAGACAATAAGCCTACCTATTTCCTTAATGGCATGTCAACTTTGAAGGATTCTTGAGATTATCTCCCCTTCTTATATGGAGCTGTCTTAATTGCCATTTGGTAAATGTTACACATCCTCTCGAGGCAAAGATAATTTTAATAATCAAGAATCTATATTGTATGGTATTTGATATATCTGTACTTGTTTATGTTGGTCATATACATACCACTGGCCAGTGTGAGTTATTTCTCTTAGGTTATTTTTTTTTTAATTTTTACGTTTGTGTGTGTGTTTTTATATTTCTTTGTCTTGATATCATGTGATGGTTGTAAGTGAACATCACTGTCATACTGGGTGGGACAGAGAGGATGGGCGTTTTTGAAAAATTCACAAAATCCTTAATTTTAGCTGCAAACAAATTTTATTGACATCAATGTGTTCGTATTGAATTAGCATTTGTCAAAATCAAGTGTGGAAAACAACATCCATCATGTGATGTCCATTTTCATTGATGCATTTCTGAAGGCGTTCTTGGAAGTTGGCTTCCACTCTCTCTAGCATTGTTAATTTGGGCGACTTCTACTCGAATAGCTTCCTTCAAATCATCCAATGTACAGGCCTTATGCTCATACATATGTGCCTTGAGGTTTCCCCACAAGAAATAATCACACATGGACAAACCAGGAGACCAAGGGGACCAAGGAACATCAGCAAAACTGGAAATGAGGCAGTCACCGAAGAGAGGGCGAAGAACGTCCATTGATGCTCTGGCTGCGTGGGCCATTGCCCCATCCTGCTGAAACCACACATGTCAAATAGGCATACGTTTTCGTCATAATTCAAGTACAAAGAAGTTGTTTATCATCTTAATGTAATGCTCAGGGTTCACAGTAGCAGCATTTCCATTATTGTCTTCAAAATAGTAAGGACTAATGACGGCAGCTTTTCCAACAGCACACAGATTGTCACTTTTGGGCTTTTGTGCAGTTCTCTCGGATTTTCAAGAGCCCAATAACGACAGTTCTGTTGATCCAACATGCCATTGAGATGAAAATGAGGTTGTCATTTGCCTCAAAAATTGCTTCTATCTGACGTGAGAAATTAAGCCACTGTGCATAGTCCCATGGTTTCAACTGTTGCCCAATGACCAATTTGATGGGTGGAAATGCAGGTCTTCATGCAAAATACGCCTTAATAATCGATTACCAATGTCAAGTTCAGTGGAATGCCTCTGAGCAGAGTGATTTGGACTTCATATCAAATTTTGTCTGCCACATTCTACATTTTCAGGTGTTCATACCGTTCATGGCACCCCCACCCATTTCCTATTCATTAGTGTACCTTGTGTATGAAGTGCATTCACCCAATGTAAGATTGTGTAACTGGTGGGAACAGCCTGATTTCAGTGAATGTTGAAGTGATGCTGAACTGCTGTGGCAGATTTGTTATTTTTCCTGTAACTATCATAGGCAAACATACACTGCTCTATCGTCCACAATACCATGGCTTCACCTGCAAAGAAAAAGAAATGCTAAGACGCCATAGACCGAACGGTACCTGTCGGACATATGTCCCTCCCCCTGGGGCTGAGTAATAGCCATTTCAAAAACGTCCATCCTCTCTGCCCTACCCTGTACAAGTCAAATCATTTATTTCTAATCTTCTGTGAAACATGTCCAGTCTAGAGGAAATATTACTTTACTTGGAAACAATTCCATTGTTCATCTTTTCTTATATAAAAGGTTTTTACCCCTTTTGAGATATTGTATTATTATTATTATTATTATTATTATTTTATTACTAAGTGAGGATGCATGGCCTAGTAGTTAGGGTGTTGCACTCATGATCGCTAGATCATGGTTTCAATTCCTAGACCAAGTGGTGCATTGTGTCCTTCAGCAAAACACTTCATCTTATGTTACTTTGCGATCACTTCAACACCTGGCATGTGGTACAACATGCACCTTTTCAGACAACATCAATTTGATGGAGGGAGTGAGCTAATGTACATCACATACATTTGATCACTATAAAAAAATCATTTGTGCAAGTCATTCAGCAAAAGCTGAACACTTATATGTTATTTTCAACGAGAGAGTCCGTCATATTACTAGCAGTACTGGTGAAAATTCCACAGCCAATTTTATGGTACAGTGTCAGCCATAGACCTTCCACTTGATAATAATATCTTGTCATTTCCTTCATAATCTTTTGGTTAATTTCTAGGAAGTCTTGTCTATTCTCATTGGTTGTATTTTCTCTTCTAGCTTGGCTTCTCACACTGACTTGTGAAAAATATTCTTGCCTATAATCATCATTCGTATTTTGCCTTCTTTCTTGGTTAACATATCTCATTCTTTCCTCATTAGCTTCAGCTTCATTGTTCAACACATAACACCTAGTTCCACTCCTTGTATTAATTTCATTTTTTTTCTAATGAGTTTCATTGTTCCTAATAAAATGTGTATGTATGCGCATGCCATTAAATTTCATTTGAATCTCTTTTTCTCTCTCTTACACATTTTTACTATCCCATTTCCACAGCTTGAAAAATATTTTGCACCACAGGAATTTATAGTTAACACACTCTCTCTCTCTCTCTCTCTAATTATGAATCATTATATGTTTGTAATGTTATTGATCTTTTTTTTATAGCTTCAACTCTTTTATAACAGAATAGGTTATATATAGTAAATAGTTTGTTCCCACAGGTTTTGGAAGCAAGTTTTCATCTATATATATATATATATATATATATATATATATATATATAAGGCCTTGCTGTCCACTCATGAAAACACATAGTAAATGATCCACAAGCATTCAAGTAAATTGAATCCTGAACTTGGTCCATTTGCCAAAAGGTTTGCAAGGCACCAGCAGGCCTCAAGAGACACATTCGTGTCCATAGAAAATGATTAACACTTTGTTTTACTGAACCCTCATTTGTCATTTATGACGAGAGAATCCATCATATATATATATATGTATATATACACACACACACACACACACTTTAAGTTGTAATACTGAAATCAAACCAAATAATATTTTGAAATCAGTTAATACATACATTTCAGGTTTACATAATATATAATAAGGAATTGCATCCATTATGCAATCCTTGTTTTAACTGTGGAAGGTTTACATAATGGATGCATTTCCAATTATATATATTACATAAACCTGAAACATACATATTAAGTGATATCTAAATATCACTATTTGGTTTCACTTCATTATTGCAACTTATATGACTCAATGCCAGTCTTGATTCCACTTATGTGGATACTCTAACAATGATTTGGAGTAGTTTGTTATATTTGACTTGAGTCAAAAATTGTACCATTAACCGGTTCTTAGTGTAACCCGAAATACATACATATATATACACACACACACTCTAGCATATTCTGTTCTTGTTCATTTTACTCTTAATATTTTCATCATATAAATTAATTATATCTGTGTTGTTGACCTTTCCTGTGAATTAGGACCCTACCCAGTTGTTTGTCTTTAACTTTTTTGAACAGATTATATCATTGAAAAAGAACCTTTGGTTAACAGGTTTATTTCAGTTCCTAAGGATAAAGGTAAGAATTTGTTTTGTCTTAAATCTCTCTCTCCCTCTCCCTCACACACACACACACACACAATTGAGTAAGAAGACAGCATAAATGAGATACAGTTCAGTTTTTTGTCAGAAAGAGGTATTATCAGTGTCCTCTTCCTGGTGAAACAAATGCAGAAGTACTTAATTAGAAATAAGCCACTCTACCTCACATTCATCAGTATATAGAAGGCTTTTTGATAGGGTACTATGCCTGTTAACTGGTGGTGGCTAAGAAACTTAGGAGTAGATGAATAACTTGTATGGTTATGCAAGCTACATGTGGATAAGCAACCAGCAAAGTGAGGGTTAGCAATAAGTTCATCAAAGAATTTACCAAACAGGTTGATGTTCATATGGGCTTAGTTCTAAGCCCTTTCCTGTCCACCAAACAATAACAGACAACAGCTGTCCATGGGAACTTGTGTATGCTAATGACCTAGTTCTTATACCTGAATCTATAATAGAATTAATGAAAAAAATCCAAACATGGATGTAAAAATCTAGAACCATGGTGTTTGAATGTATACTTAGCAAAGACTAAAGTTTTAAGTACCCGTGCCAGTGCCATATAAGTTGCACCCATGCCAGTGCCACATAAAAAGCTACTTGTTCAGAGCCACTTAAAAACCTCCCATGCCAGTGCCACATATAAAGCACCCAAGCTTGTGCCATATATAAAGCACCCATGCTGGTTCCACATATAAAACACCCATGCCAGTACCACGTAAATAGCACCCAGTATACTATATAAAGTGGTTGGCATTAGGAAATGCATCTAGTCATAGAAACCATGCCAAAACAGACAAATTGGAGCCTGAACAGTTCTTTGATTGTCAAACCATCTGACTCATGCTTGCATGGAAAACGGATGTTGAATGATGAGAAAATATAAACAGAATCCTATTACATCAAGGGTAAAATGAAAAAAAGCAGTTGAAATCATATACAGTGTACCTAGTGCAAGCTAGGGCTGTACAAGAGGTGTTGTAGGATTACAGGCAAGCTGTGAAGGTAGACTTCTTACATGTCTCCAGTAAGAGTACTTGTGAAATATATGTTTACAAATACCCAAAAGGTTCCTTACATGTAGTTGATAGCTTTTGTTACATAACTGACCTAATTAGCAGTGGAGGTGGGTGTTGTGAAAGTATAGTAACCCGAGTAAAAAAGGGAAAGAAAATTCTAGAAGCTATTACCTCTGCTGATAACAAAGAGTTTTGCTCTCAGAGTGAAAAGCAGATTTTATGATTCTTGTGTGTGAACTGCAATGCTACAGGGTAGTAAGACATGGGCTCTGAATGCAAAGCACTTGCAAAGAAAAGAAAGAAATAAAGCTTGCATGTTCCATTGGATGTGCAATGTAATTGTGCATGAATGATAGTGTACAAATTAGCTGAAAAAATAACTGAATCTCATGAAAGTGATGACTACTGTCCGCAAAGACTGGTAATTTTTGCCACTAAAGATCCACCCACCATCAAAGTATGACAGAACAGACGTTAAAGTGATGATGGCAGTTGGCATCTTGGTTTTGTCTGTGTTCAACCTTCCCCTTCTCTTACCTTTTATCAACTTTCACCCATCAAACAGTAGTGAGGGATGGTATCAAATCAGTATCCAATCCTCTACCATCATTCTTTATCACGCTACCTTTTCCTTGGCATATCACCTGAGTGGCAGGAATGGCATCAGATCTTCCTATATTCAATCTCCATTAGTGTTACCCTTTTTTATTTCTAACCATCACTTCTCTCTCTTCCATCATTCTTATTGACTCTTCTCTCACACACACATTACTCCCTTTAACTAATCATGTGAAAGTGTTACTGATAGGCTAAGTAATGTAATGACAAGCAGAATAAGATGACTTTAGCTGTTTTGTTAACATATTTCTTATGAAATACACTGCCTTTGTTTCAATTTTGAAAATAATAAAGAATTTATTAAAATAACTTTGTCGTTATTAAGCTAGCATTTGGAATATAAACTAATATGAAATTTTGATGGAAGCTTTTCTTGAATCAAAAAGTTTGATTCATAAAGGCAAGTTGGTGTCAAAAGTCATGTGATTAGTGTTATAAACTATAATATTCTCTTATTAATTTGTTTCTATAATAGTAAGTAGCACATAAAATATAATCTTATTTTGAATTGAGCATGAAAGTGCAGCACAGTGTCAAATGATGTTGATGGATGGATACTGTCTTTACCTAATATAAAACATGTCTTAATCATTGGACAGCCATGATCAATGGATTAGATGGCAAGTAGAACAAAGTTTGAATAAAATCGTTGTTTAGCCTAATCAAAAGAAGGCTTTTATTCAAACTTTGTTCTGCTTGCCGTCTAATCCATTGATTATGGCTATCCAACAATTAAGACAGGCAGCATCCATCCATCAACGTCATTCAACACTGCACCACACTTTCATACTGAATTCAAAAGAGGATTTCTATATTTTTATCTGCTATTATTATAGAAAAGAATTAATAAGAAAATATAGGTTTACAACATACAGTACAGTAAATGGCTATATTACACACATTTATTTAATCCACAAAATTGTCTTCTTGTTTTCACTGACATCAGGTAGTTTGAACTGTGCAGCATTTACAGCTGGAATTTTGGAAGCAATACTAAATGGAGCAAATTTTGTGAGTACTATTTGATTTATCTGGCTTAGCATTTTTATAAATTAACAGATTTTGTTTCCAAATATTCCTGAACACATATGCTAAACAAATACACACTATATTTAATGTGCATTTGTTTAGCTGTGAATTTCTCTCTCTATAAGATAGTAGAAGTTTAGCAACAAAAAGGTTGCCTGAAAAAATATTAATCTACAGTTTAAATACAATAAACAGAAAAAAACTAATTAGCAGAAATTGCTACTTAGTTATTTATTATTCAGTTTTTGACTAGAATCCTGATAATAGCTGCATTATTTAATTGGTTCTGTTGAGATATTATATCATCATTATTGTTTATACATGTACTTTTATGCTGGCATCTTTTGTTACAATATTTTTGTTGAAATATAATTAATTTTGAAAATAATGAAGAATAACTTGGTCATTATTAAGCTAGTGTTTGGAATATGAATTAAATGAAATTTTGAAGGAAGGTTTTAATCTAAATCACTTTAAACAAAGAAGTTTGTATCATGGGTCCAGGAGCAATCCCATGTCTGTTAGTATCAAAAGACTAATCCATTCAGTATGGTTGGACAAGACTTGCTGAAGCAGTGTTCTACAGCCTGATATTCTTCCTGTCAACAACCCTCACTTGTTTCCAAGGCAGATAGTATTTCCCTATGCCCAGATATGTTTTTACAAAATATTGGAAATGAATGACATTGCTTGTATGACATTCATTTACAGCTATTGCACACTGTCAAGACAAAGAGACACACACATTATATATATATATATATATATATAAAATCTTCATTTAGCATCAGCTTTCCATGCTGGCATGGGTTAGGCAGTTTGACTGAAACTGGTAAACTGAAGAGCTGCACCAAGTTCCAGTCTGATTTAGCATGGTATCTATGGCTGGATGCTCTTCCTAACACCAACCTCTCCAAGAGTGTAGTGCTTTTTACGTGCCACTAGCACAGGTGCCAGTTATGTGAACCGGCATTGGCCACAACTTCAATTTCATTTGGCTTGATGAATCTTCCCAAGCACAGCATATTGCCAATGGTCTCAATATACATACATGTATATATACACACATACACATATATATACACATGTTTATGGGGCATGTAAACAACACATCATTGATTGAATGATGTCAGTGTGAAAACATGCAGAAACACACATACTTCTGTAAGCTTACTGTCTACAAAATTTCATTAGCAAGGTATTAGTCAACCCAAAGTTATAGTGGAAGACACTTGTCCAAAGCCCTATGCAGTGAAATGGAACCTGAATCCAGGTGATTTCAAAGCAAACCCTAACCACACCGTCATACCTGGTGATGATGATGATAATATATTTGTAGAATTCCACCTTTTCAAATTTTCAAAGTTGGTTATTTTTATCTTTGATTTTCAGCCTGCCAAAGTGACTGTCCATTGGCACAAAGGAACCACTTTCATGATCAAGTTTGATGAATCAGTAATTGTCCGTGACAAAATGGTTGAAGGAAAATGAGAAGAAAATTTCAAATAATTTTGTTATAAGAAGAAACTTTACATGAGAAAGTGTGTGTATGTATGTGTATTCTGTATGAACCAGAACAAAAAAAAATAAGCTTATTTTAATGTAAATTACTGATATTTAAACTATAATTTAATGGTTTCGCACCTTTTGTTGTTGTTTATTATTCTGTAGACAATCGTTATTTCCAAATAATACTAAAACCATTCAGAAATAATTTCAACTTTTTAGTTAGGTTCTCTTCTGTGGACAAGTTTAGAATAAGCTGTTTTTTTTTCTTTTTTTTTTTTTAAATGGATGTTATTGTTATAGATGGACATTAAATTCTAGTCTTTGAATTAGTTTCTACCTCTCTCTCATTCTGTGAGACATTTTTATTTATACTGCAAAAAAGCCAACACTAAATGTCAGAGATTATTTAGCTCAGAGATCAAACACACCAACATCTTTTAACCCTTTTGTTACAATATTTCTGTTGAAATACAATTAATTTTGAAAATAATGAAGAATAACTTGGTCATTATTAAGCTAGTGTTTGGAATATAAATTAGATGAAATTTTGAAGGAAGGTTTTAATCTAAATCACTTTAAACAAAGAAGTTTGTATCATGGGTCCCGGAGCAATCCCATGTCTGTTAGTATCAAAAGACTAATCCAGTAACGTCATCATTTATAGTATCAGTTATGCAGCTATCATCCCTAAACAGAGCCATTGCTGGTAAACTGAAGACATTAGAGTGTCAGTTTTACATCCTGACGAATCAACAGTTTATATCCTATCATAATTCCAACACTGTGTTCCAAGCAAAGACACACAGTTTCCATATATCTTCACTTCTTTAAGACCAGGGACACTGTAACTTACAAATGTTTTCTTTTTTTTTTTTTTTTTTTTCTTTGTAGTGCTGAGCTCATATCTTAAACATAAGCTTGTCATAACAATCCTTTTCAGTGTCTCTGGAATAATTGATATATAAATCTCTAGAATACACAGACATGCAGTACCATCAATAAGAACTATAATAATCAAAGACAAAACTAAAAAACTTGAAAATATTTGTACACTCAAATTTTTTTTTTTAATTATTAAACAGGCAAAGATCCATTATATTATGAAAATCCAAAGCTTTCGTTAACTTTTCTTTCTCTCTGAACAAATTTTACTGTCCTGTTCATGTTCCAACATGTCTGTTAAATATCTGTATTTAATATTAAAATTACATTTTTAAGCAATTTGTAACTGCTTTGTTTAAATGTCTGTGGTGAATTACTAATACAATTATAACATTTTGGACTATTAACCCTATGTATATGTGTTAGTGGCTTAGTGAATAAGTGAGTTAGTCTTTGTTTTAGCAATAACAGTTCCCATTCTGAATCCTGTCAGCCATATATATATCCACATATAAGAGAGCTGATGGTGAGGGGAGATCAAACCTATTGATAAGAGGAAGGAAAATGAAATTTTGTGATATGCTTTTCTTATAGGCATTAATATTGAAAGCAACAAAGAAAATTAACTCCTTAGAATAAAGGGATCCCATAATTTGGTAGTTAACACAATTGGTTGAGCATTAAACAGAATAATTTGTGGTATACTCTTCACTCTCTCTTTTACTTGTTTCAGTCATTTGACTGCGACTATGCTGGAGCACCGCCTTTAGTCGAGCAAATCGACCCCAGGACTTATTCTTTGTAAGCCTAGTCCTTATTCTATTGGTCTCTTTTGCTGAACCGCTAAGTTACGGGGACATAAACACACCAGCATTGGTTGTGAAGCGATGTTGGAGGGACAAACACAAACACACACACATATATACATATATATATACATATATATGTCGGGCTTCTTTCAGTTTCCGTCTACCAAATCCACTCACAAGGCTTTATCGGCCCGAGGCTATAGTAGAAGACACTTGCCCAAGGTGCTACGCAGTAGGACTGAACCCAGAACCATGTGGTTCGTAAGCAAGCTACTTACCACACAGCCACTCCTGCACCTGAATATCTCTTTACATTATAAACTCAAATTATGCCTAAGGTCATAGGTCTCAAAAAGATAAAAGGCAATGCACCAGACTACAAGTATTAGCATGAATATAATAGACAATGCACTTGAAGACATTATCCCAACTTGACCACAGTCCAATGTCTAAAACCAGGGAAAAGAATGAGTCTGCTGGATTTTCCTTTTTTCTCTTTCTTTCTCTCTTAGAATATACAATAAAAAGAACAACAGAAGTATTAATTTCATTACAATAAAGAATTCACTTTGAATCTCAGTAAAGTTTAACACTGAACCACTCAACATAATATTTTAGTTATTTATATCCTCGCATTGTTGTAGCTTCCAAATGATGCCATACCATTGGCTTGGCAGGCAGGTCAACATTACCCCAGAACAGAATGTCAGTGTATCACAGGGTTAACCATTTACAGCTGAGTGAACTGGACCAACATGAAACAGTGTTTTGCTCAAGAACACAACACACCACCATCTGGGGATCAAAACCATGATTTTGCAATCATGAATGCAACACCCTAACCACTAGATTAGGGTGTTGCATCTTCTCACACACACACAGAAAAAGAGAGTCATAAAGGGATCTGAAATTTTAATAAATTTTAAAATCACTTAAATATTGAAAGGGTTTCAATATTTTAAGAAAAATACAAAAGTAACTGAAAAAAGTTTATAAAATTCCAGGCATCTTCATCGATTTTGACTTACCCTGAATGTGTTTGTGTCTCCACTCTTACTCTCACTTCCCACCCTTGCTTGCCTCCCTTGTACCTTTCTCTTCTCTCTTTCACTCTGTTTCTCCATTCCCTTTGCTCCTTCCTCCTCTCTCTCTCTCTCTCTCTCTCTCTCTCTCTGTATCCCTTTCTTTTACTCTCATAATTCCTTTACCCTACCACATGACTGGTGTCCAGTGAAGGCAGTGTTGTTCTTTTTCGCCTAGCCTTTGACCAGACTGGACATGCTGGTCTGGGCTCCTGCTACATCCATTAGGACTTGCTCCATTTCACCCTGCACTACCCCACTTAATTTGTTTGATAGCTGCAAAGCATTTTCTGTTGTATTTGTGGTGTTTGTATAATCATTATTATTTTTTTTTCTTCTGTTGTATATAGCCGTAAGGCTTTGCATTGTTATATATGCATAAGTCTTCGTCTGTTGTATTTATATATTGTCTTGTTTGTTTCTGTCTCAGTATACACTCGCTAACTTTTTCCCAGTAGCTTAATAATAGCACCTCCAAGATTGAGTGGTCTCAATGAGAATGGTATGAAACCACGCTGATATTTTGGTTCACTGACTGATAAGGAAAACTCAGCTGCGAATATTCCGTGTATTGTGTTTTTGTCTATATTCCCCGGCCATTAAGTTTTTGTCTAGTTTCCGTTTGCTCTACTTTCATCTAACTTTTTTTTCCTTGTTGTGCTCTGTCTGTTCAATCACATATATATATATATATATATATATTGTATAAAGGATTGTGGGTAAAGCCTTACCCATGATCCTTTATACAATATATTCTACACAATGCTTCGTAGTAATTATTCCATTATCTATATATATATATAAAGTTTAACTCAACTTCAAATGATTTAAAGTTTTGTGGACTTGTTAGACCCCTGATAGAGTTTGTCCTCAAACTTTAGGTTATATGGAGTTGAGTCAAGCTGTAATTGAAAAAATACATGTAACTGTTACATATGTTTAGCACCACTTTCACTTGCTTGTCTACTTCAATGGGTCATTTGCCTGAATGTTGCCCTCTTCTTATTACTTCAAGTTTGTTAAAAGTTGCTTTTGTTCTCATTACTGAACACACACATCATTTTTGATGGGGATCCCATATTTATCATCTATTAGCAGAAGTGCCCGGCGTTGCTCGGGGCTGAATTGCGTTAAAGTACTGTTAATGATTCTATTCAATTATGATTATTGAGGCAAAGATTGATATAAGTTAACACCCAACATTTCGATTTGCAACTGGATAGTAAGCCCTGCAAAGAGCATTGCAACACTCTCAGAAGTGGGTAACAATAGAATGTGAGGTGGCCCTGAAAAGGCTGTGTTATCGTTCTAACAATTGTAACAATTTGGTAGGTAGTCCTGGAAGGGTGTGTAAAACGTTCGCAGGTGAATACAGCGTGTTCCTTTTCCACCAACAGCAGTGGACGTGCTGTTACAAAACTTCATGCTCTGTGAAAACAGAGCAGATGCCCTATGGAGGAAAGAGGGGGATTAATCACGGGTAAGTAAATACGGGTAAGTTTGAAAATATACAACAATAGCATCTACTCACCATATTGTCAGACCGGCAAGAGTGTAGTGGTGCTGAATAGATGAATCACAACACCTCTGTCATGGAGATGTTGTGTAAAGTGACCTGTTACTTTTGAATATTTTGTATTTGATGTAAAATGCAATGGTGTAAAATATAATGGTGAGAGAGAGGATGTCTGTATTTGGTTTTATCGACTTTTGAAGTCTTGTTATTTGATGTAAATTTTAACGGTGTGTAAGAGATAGTTACTCCATGTAATTATTTTTATCCATTTGTTTCATTGATCGTCGTTATGATTACATTTGTTGTTGCATAAAATGATATGCTGCTTGGTTTTCAAATTGTATGTTGCAATCCTGTTTCTGCTGATGTAAACATAGGGGGGAGATGTTTCATGTACGTCAGATGTAGACGAGGCTGCTGTGCTGACGAAGGGAGGGAAATAGAGCTGAGCGGAGGCCAGGTGTTGGTGAAGTGTGAAGTAATTGCAGGGAACCGCCTAAAAATGTAAATGTTGTCATAAAAGTATTATTGACCGTTTGAGAGTCGTACAGAAGTGAAATAGTAACATGTCCATGGTCCTCCGATGCCCGCCAAATGGGAGTTGGTGAGGAAGAACAGCTGATTTTTGAGCAGGGCCTAATTTGTAATGAAGCTTTGTAACGCCGCGAGATCAGCCTTTTTACAGCTGATGGCTGGGAGTGTCAAATGCACTGTAATGAATATTAACCTACACCTACTTAGAAATTACTGACGAAAAGGCAAAAATTAGAAAAAGTTATAAAATTAGGAAGCAAAGTAATCCTATAAAACCAAATGTTTTTTGTTTTTCCTTGTGGAACAAACGCGAAAGCATCACTCTTGCTGCCCACACGCAAGCAGTCAATGTAAAGCTGACCATGAGAGAAACATGGCTCCCCCAAATGTATTCCCGCAACAGACAGCGTTTGCCCTTGTGCTTTGTTAATTGACATTGCGAAGCATGGCCTGACTGGAAACTGGGACCTCCAAAATGTGAAAGGTAGGTCTGCTCTTGATGGGAAAAGATGCATCCTTGGTTTGAGCACAATGTTGCCTCAACCGCACCCTGTGATTATTGTGGCCTCAATTAGATCGTGAGATAAGGACTTAATGATTAAACGTGTCCCATTGCATTGTTTCAGCAGAACCAAATTTTGAATGAGCATTATAGGGGCACCAAGTTTAAGTTTCAGAATGTGTGGGGGTAGTCCAGGGGGCTGAAAGGAATTTAGTACCTCTATTGGATAGTTGATGACGTCCTCGGGGTCAGGAGTTCTATCAATAGACTTACATATATAGCAATCCCCAGAATGAGTTTTAGCATTTGATCATTAATATGGTTAACAGTTTTATTCTTCGGGGCCAATCCAATCATATTCTGATAATTTGCTTGGAGATCTGGGAATACTGCATCCATGAGATCAGAAGGCGTATTAACAATGGTACAAAGTGAATCGATGGCAACATCACCCTTTTCGTCGCAGGGACTTTTGCCTTCGCCAAGTGCAAGGAGGATGTTAGAAAATTCTGCTGATGTTATGTCACCTCACATATGAGCATGCATGTTAGTGTTAAGTTTGAGAGTTTTCACCAGGGGTCACAATGTGGATGATTTAAGACCTGCACATACTGTATCAGCTCTAGTTGAAGACGGCTGTCTCGGCTATGAATAAGTATGTCTCGCTTATTGTGCTATTCACAATGGAGAAGTACAGCCACTTCATTGCACGAAGGAGCGTTATAATGGCATACGTGCTCCCCAGAAGGTCTTTTGTTAGCATCGACGACAATGGTGAAGTTTGGTGAAGAGGCTGTTTGCAAAACGTATTTGAAACTGTGAATATAGCTGTTGTGTTCATGAAGCATGTTTTGCAGACTGAGTAGAACGTCCCTGTCAAAAGTGTCAGCATCAGTGTTTGCAGGTGGTGGTATAACGCTGAACCACACATCAAGTTGCCTACGAAGTAAATTTGGAGGAACAAAGGCTTGCAATTTTGTAGTGGCTGGAGTGACCCAATAAGATGGTACACCTGTCCCTGGACCTTGAAAGTAGGCATCCAACCACTGTCTGTAACAACATTAGCCCCGAAAGAAGTCATCTGAAACGCACAATTGTAATTTCTGATGATTTGAAGGAATTTTAATGACCTTGAGGTAGAAGCAGCAAGTAGTTCCTTCAAAGGCTGTGGCGGTTCTGCAAGAGGGGGCAAGCTGACCTTACTGTTTAAGCAACACATTCCAGGTGGCTCCCCAGCCCACTTTTTAGCATTGCAGAATTGGCAATTGAAGCACATTTCCCCTATATTTATATCAGCATGGATGGAGTAATTAAAGTTGGGCTCATACTTGAAAGCCCGTAGGTGCCAGCAAGGGTTGTTGGGACTCGTCACACCGCATGCAGGTTCTCGCCGTCAACTGTTCTGCTGCAATGGAGAACATAGCTGGTGTTGGTCGTGTGAAGGTCTCCGCAGCGGTAGCAGAAGGCACATTTGCGAATGATAATGGATAAATTGCACTGCACGTGCTGCCAGTGCTTATGCGGTATGGCGACTGAGGCAACTTCTCTTTTTCAGTGATATTAAATGTCCAAAAGAAAGGGTGAAAGTACAGAGAAATTGTCTTGGAAAGTATGCGTAAAATTGAAGTGGGGAAAAGGTGATAAGAAACGGCAAATAAATAAATAAACTGACAGGTATTAGTATGTATGTGTGTATTTGTATGTATGTATTAGTGTGTGTATATATATATATATATATATATATATATATATATATATATATATGGTAGTAAGTAAATGTGTTTTAAAAAAGATTTTCAAGAAACTCACAGTTTGTAGGGAATAAATGTTTGACTGTCGATCGTATTTGGAAAAGACTGACAGGTATTTGTATGTATATGTTTATTTGTATGTATGTGTGTATTTGTACGTATGTATGTATAAGTGCATATTCTCTGTGTATATATATGGTAGTAAGTAAATGTGTGAAAAAAGATTTTTAAAAAACTCAGGTTGTAGGGAATAAAAGTTTGTCAATCGTATTTATGTATGTATGCCTGTATATATGTGAGATAATAGTTTCAGTATTAAAGTGAAACTATCTGACATTAGAATAGAGAGATGTTATTGTTTTACTTATGACACGTAATACTGCAATAGTGGAGGAAATGTGATATATTGCACTGGGCTCGCACTAGGCAAGAAGTTAAACATTTTTGGGGCCTAAAACACTACCTGGACCCTAAGTAAGGCATATGTAAAATTTGAATGAAATTGGTTGTGTAGTTCTCAAGTTTTAGGGATTCACACAGACAGACAGACATTCTCATCTTTATATATATAGATATCATCATCATCATCATCATCGTTTAACGTCCGCTTTCCATGCTAGCATGGGTTGGACGATTTGACTGAGGACTGGTGAAACCGGATGGCAACACCAGGCTCCAGTCTAATTTGGCAGAGTTTCTACAGCTGGATGCCCTTCCTAACGCCAACCACTCAGAGAGTGTAGTGGGTGCTTTTACGTGTCACAAAATGTAATTTATGCACATCCACAAATTAGCACGCATGTCACTCCAATTTTAGGAGGACATTGGTCACAACCATGGCTGTGCTTTTGTCAACTTATTTTTCCTGAAGCACCTGCAGATAGTGGTAAAAATTGATTTTCAACTATAACTTTTACCAATTTTGAACATCAGCGAAATCCTGCCATAAAATCTTCAATGATATAATGATACCAGAAATAAATCACTGCTTTAATCCACCCCTCAAAAAAACCTACTATCCAATGAGTGGAACACCTCAAACGCCACGTATTCACTCAAATGGAATAAAGAGTACATGCATCACAACAACATCAAGTGTGTGTGTGTAGACTTAAAATATATCCTATTGTTACTGTAGTCTCATGTCAACCAAAGTCTTGTGAATAAAATGTGGTAGATAGAAACTATGGAAACCCATCAGAATGGCTGTTCCTATTTCTGGATAATAGACTTAATGTATCATCTGGTTTAACACCATCACCTAGTTTGGGATACCTTTAGTGAAGTCCACTCTGCTGGAAGTTCTCCAGTTTAAGGATAACTTCCAAGTCTTGAATGTTTTGTAAAGGGTCATGGGTGCCTATCATTCCTTCTCTGACAACCTATGTATTTTTTTTTAAAGATATGTATTGATTTCAGACAAACAGACAGACAATGAACTATGTTTTTTTCAACTCAATGTTATAAAATATAAATTCTGAAAAGAAGTTTTGGATATTATCAACATTTTTTTTTATTCTTCCAGTGCATCTATCAGTTTCCTATGAAATTGATGCTAAATTTAACAAATAATAGGCAGCAGTAGATAAAATGTTTCACCTCTGAACTGCTGTTGAAATGTCTTTGCTAGTCATGTTCAAGCAGATATTTCATTGTTAGGTTCCTTTCTTCCATCTTTCCTCATTCATCACAATATTAACATCATATGAAGACATTATTATGCAATGAAATAATACACAATATTCGTTTGAAAGAAATTCAACAGTTTTCTGAATTTTTTCTTTTTTTATGTTTTCCTTTTAAAATTTCAATTGAGAGAACCATGGCAGCATTAAGTTTTACTAAGTCTGTAAATCCTTCACTTTCCAAAAGAGGCAGTGAAACAAGATTAAAATTAGTTAAACAAGTGGAATAAAAATCAGATTTTACAGCCTTTTTAAAAAAAAAAACTGTTTGAACCAAAAGAAGAGATAAATACAAGTGATGATTACATTTGCAGTCAGTTTCTAAATCATTGGTTGGAGTTTCATGGTTTTGGAATCACTTTAGCTTCAAGCATTTGCTCTTTTTCTAATTCATATTCCTGTTGTTGTGCTCGCTGGAGTTCTTCTTTCTGCTTCTGTTGCTGCAGCCGTAATGCACGTTTCTGAAAGTTAAAAGTGATTAAAAGAGGAATTTAATTACAACCAAAATTTCAGATTCCTCAATTTTTAATTATAAAGTAACAAATCAGAGAACTGTTGTTGTCAAGTTGCTCAAGCAATTCTGCCTGAGACGATAGATCTACAGCATGGAGGTAGCTGATCAAACAGGAGGCTGTACGCAGGAGGCTGAACATATCATTACTTATCACACTTATTACAGAGAACTAAGGTTACAACAACTGACCTTATTTTACAGACAGCTTAGAAGAGGTGGTTACACACGCAGTGAACAAGTCAATAGCATCATGAAACTATATTAAATTAGTCTATGACAATACTGTTGTATGAAGTTTCTACATAACCATAATATTAATTTTTTGTAATGTCTTAAGTGCTAGCATGATTGTGTGGTTAAGAAATTTGCTTCCTAACCACATGGTTTCCGATTCTGTCCCATTGCACGGAACCTTGTGTAAGTTATCTTCTACTTTAGTCCCAGATTGACCAAAACCTTATGAATGGATTTGGTAGACAGAAACTAAAAGAAGCTTGTCATGTGTGGGCATATCATCATCATCATCATCATCATTGTCAGCATTGAACATCTGTTTTCTATGTTGACATGGGTTAGATGATTTGACTGGAGCTGGCAAGTCAGAGAGCTGCACCAGGCTCCAGTCATGTTTTGGCTTGGTTCCTACGGCTGGATACTCTTCCTAATGGCAGTCACTTTATATAGTATACTGGGTGCCTTTTACAATATGTCATCGATATTGGCCACAACTATGATTTCATTTACCATGTATATATATATATATATATACATATACATATTATATATATATATATATATATATATATATATACATATACATATACATATTATATATATATATATATATATATACATATATATATATATATATATATATATATATACATATACATATACATATATATATATACATATACATATACATATATATATATATATATATATATACATATACATATATATATATATATATACATATACATATATATATATATATATATATATATATATATATATACATATATATATATATATATATACATATACATATCCATATATATATACATATACATATACATATATATATATATATATATATATATATATACACACACACACACACACACACACACATATATATATAAACACACATATACATATCTATATCTATACATATATATATATATATATATATATATATATATATATATATATATATATATATATATATATATATATAATTTAAATATCGGATAAAATCTTTATAAGAATTTATCAACTAGTTAGCGTGAAAAAACGTCATAAAGGAAAAATTTATTAATCATTCCCTATAAATATATTTATATATATTAAGGGCATTACTATACATAAATGCCTCACGCTAGGAAGGACTCTTAAAGTCAAAACTACCATAATAAACACATTCTACCGAACGCAAGGGAATGCAACTCTCGAAGTGAGCCTCCTAAAATCAGACTTGGCGGTATATCATATGATTTCGCAATCAGTGCACAATATGCACTCTTTGCTCTTCAGTACACGCAGAGTCAAGACACATAAAAATAAATAAAAATCAAATTGCATCTCGGTACACGTGTACCGAAATGCAATTCGAAAAGTCCGCCTCTTGCATAGATATATAGGTATAAACAATTTCTATGTACTATGCTGGATACATGGAGTGTTCGTCTGGTATGTTGATTTTTGTTTATTTCTATGTGTCTTGATTATGCTTGTACTGAAGAGCAAAGAGTGCATATTGTGCACTGATAGCGAAATCATATGATATACCACCAGAATTGAGGTGGTTTCATGGCAAATAAGTCGAAAAGTAAGCTACTATAAATCAGCACGAAACCATTGGTTTACCGTTAAGTTAAAAGTTTTTAGGAGGTTAGCTTTGAGAGTTGCATTCCCTTGCGATCAGTAAAAATGTGCTTATTATAGTAATTTGACTTCTGGAGTTCCTCTTAGCGTGAGGCGTTATTGTATAGTAATGCCTTTATATAAATTAAATATATATATATACAATTAAACCTTGGGAGAGGCGTTATGCCGGTAATAAACACACGCACTGGTTTAGTCCTTTATTAATTTATATAGTTTTTTGTTAAATTATTTCATTGCACTCTTGCAGTAACTTGTCTCTCCACTTCCATTTATTTTGAATGTATGATCTGGCGTTGTTTTGGCGTTGTTTCGAAACTGTTTGGTATGAGCATGTGAGTGTGTGCAAGCTCGTATGTTTGCACGCACTTATGTGTTCGTGCTTATATGTAAGTATGTGCGTCCATATGTGTGTTTATAACAATTTCGTTTATATCAGATCAGATAGTGCGTGTGTTTATTACCGGCATAATGCCTCTCCCAAGGTTTAATTGTATTTCTTTCAACACACGTATCCACATCAAGAATCTTGCACACGAAATACACATACGAAATATATATACCCTCACATCACACCACACCAATACCCTCGCATCACACCACGCACACCACACCAATACCCTCGCATCACACCACGCACACACTACAACTGACCAACTACTAACTCCCTTTCTCCCTTTCTCCCTTCCCCATTTTCACACTACATACGTCAAGATCACCAGCATTCTACCTCCCACACACAGCCCCTCGTTCCCGATCACCGTTTGTTATCTCCCCCTTTCTTAGCTCTCCTGAAATAAGAATTTCTAACTTCCGGTCAGTCATTGTTATGATCGGCCATTATTATGATTGACCGTTGACTGAACACTATTCAATTTTTTTTCTCCGTGTTTTTCTCCTTGTCTCCGTATTCTTTCTGTATTCCCGAGCGTCATACTAATATATACTTTTGTTATTTACACCACCTGTCCTCGTCTGTTGTTATTATTTGTATATTCTCCCACATATAATACATGCTCACGTGGTCGCACCAGCTAATCCTGTCTCCTCTCATCACACACTACCAACTTTTGGATTCTACCTTCTTTCCTTCTGGATCTGGACTGTTTGATTCTGAACTTTATACCCTCCGGCTGCACCTCTCCTACCCACGGATTACACTGGACCCATCTTCTGATTGGAAATCGCTTCAATATACCACAACGTCTAAAAAACTTTTGAACTTTTCCACTTTTGTAAACCTCCTTTATCATCCTTTTTTACCTTACTTTCCTTCACCTACCGTCTCTTCGTACTCTGGATGTTCCTAATCTGTCTTCTCTAATCTGCACCTATTACTTTGTATTCTTCTCCCTCCCTTTCTTTTCTCCTCTCGTTTCTTCTCTCCCTGTCACCCCATTTTTCTCCCTATTGTCCCATCTTCCTTTTTGCTTTGTTTTTTTCTCCCACCTCGCATATATTTTCCTCTCACAACCCCTTTTTCGTTTTTTCTCCTCATGCCTTTATTTTTTTTCCCCCACACCTGTTAAAAAAGTTTTTTTTCCAGTTTTTTTTCCCCTTTTTTTTCTTTTTTTTCCTTTTTTCCACGTCCAATTTTCTCATCACGCTTGTTTTTTTCCACCACACCTTTTGTAATTCTCCTTCCCACGTCTAATTTTCTTTTCTCTCTCGTTCCATCATGCCTGACTACAAATCTTTCCAACTCACTCTCCACAACCGCCTAAAACTATACCTCCGCACACTTCCCTCTCTATACTTTCAACCTACTATACGACTCTCCTTACTCAAATTCAAGAAGACTCGTTTCTCTAGTCATATTACGTTTCTCAGTCGCTGCTTACATCACCGCCTCATCCCTAAGGGTTTCCGCCTCCATTTCCACCCCACTCTCCACTCTTCTACTACCATTCTACCCATACTCCGCACCACATCCTACCGCCTTATGCGGGCCACCATTCGCTCCAATCTCTCTAAAATCCACACTATCGACCGCCTTCTTCCTCCAGCCTTTTCCATATTTTTCTCCTCTCTGTCACCCTCCCATGCTCACAATACATTGCGCTTTATCATTCAACTTAATCATCTCTTTCATGCATTTCTTACCGACACTAAGCTCCGCAAACTTCACTCACTCCTCCATTCCTCTACACCCGATGCCACTACCCCAACCCCTCCACCACCCTTCTCCCTCCCTGATGTGCATTCCCCACCCACACCCAACCACCCTGCCTCTCCCACACACACTCCACCCCCTCCCTCCCAGCCCTCCACCATCCCGACCGCCCCTCCTAACCCTACTTCATCCCCTCCTACTTCTATTCCACCCACCCCTTCTCCACTTCAGCCTGTCGTTACCATTCCCCCAGATCTTCCTCTCTCTGAGGCGGAGCGCTCCGTCCTCAATAGGGGTCTGCGCTTCATCCCACTCACTCCATCCTGCAAGGAATTTCAAACCCGTGCTGATGTCCACAGCTTTGTGCGCCGCGTTAGGTTGGGTGCGCTTTTCCATAACACACCACCCGCACCCAACGAGGACTGCTTCACTGACCTGGGCCGACGACCATCCCAGTGGACGCCTGCTCCTGGCCAGTTCCAGGCAGTTGATCTTTTCGCAGGCGCCTGCCAACGCGCTGTGGGCCGGTTTAATTTTTCCAGGCGTCCATCTCGACTCAACATCTCCCCAGCCGAACTCTCGGCCCTTCGATCCCTCCGACGCCGCACAGACATCATCATAAGACCGGCTGATAAGGGTGGAGCCATGGTAGTATGGCGCGCGGACCTCTACGAGGCCGAAGCTCTCCGTCAACTTCGAGATACCTCATTCTACCGCCCTCTACCCTCCGACCCCACGCCCAGCTACCAACAGACTGTGTCCTCCACTATCCATGACCTCATCCTCTCCTCCCGTCTCCCCGCCACCGCCTCCAACCTTATTGTTCGCACCCCACGCACCCCCACCATTTACTTCCTCCCCAAGATCCATAAACCGAACAACCCTGGCCGCCCCATCGTCTCCGCCTGCAACTGCCCCACCGAGCTTATCTCAAAATACCTAGACCGTGTCCTCGCCCCCCTAGTGGCTTCTCTCCCTTCCCACATTCATGACACTAACCACGCGCTTCATCTATTCAACTCTTTCTCTTTCCCTCCCGGCCCTTCTAAGCTTCTCTTCACTCTAGACATCCAGAGCCTCTATACAGTGATCCCCCACGACGAGGGGCTGCGTGCCCTGAAGTTTTTTCTAGACCAACGCCCCAACCCACAACCCGACACCTCCACACTCATTCGTCTGGCCGAACTTGTCCTATCTCTCAACTGCTTCTCGTTCGCGGGAGATATCTACCAGCAATTCTCCGGAGTGGCCATGGGGACGAGAATGGGCCCCAACTACGCGAACCTCTTCGTTGGTTATGTTGAGGCCCAAATATTCTCCAGTTTCACTGGTCCCACTCCCGAACTATACGGTCGGTATATCGACGACTGTATCGGTGCCACCTCACTCTCCCGCGAACATCTTGACTCGTTCCTCTCTTTCGTTCAGTCTTTCCATCCTGCCCTCCACTTCTCCTGTACTGTCTCTGACACCTCTGTCCCCTTTCTCGACATTTCGGTCAGCATCCTCCACTCCGCCCTTAGCACCTCCATCCACTACAAACACACAGACTCACACTCCTATCTCAACTTCTCCTCCTCCCACCCTAGACACACAAAACTTTCTATCCCCTATTCCCAATTCCTCCGTCTACGCAGACTTTGTAGCGACAGCCATGACTTTGAGACTCAGTCTCAACTCATGGTTCACCACTTTAGCCTGCGTGGATATCCACCCACCACCATCCACACCGCCCTTGCCAGAGCACGTTCTGTGGACCGTGCATCTGCTCTCTCCCCCCGAACCCGCCCTGCCGTTTCCCGCCTCCCTTTTCCCCTTACCTACCATCCCACCACCCTACCCCTCCAACGCTCCATTCTCCGAGCTTTTCGGCGCCTCCAGTCCGACCCCTCCACCTCCCACATCTTCCCTAATCGACCCCTCCCCTCCTTCAAACGAGCCCACAACCTACGGGTCCACAGCTTCTTCCCCAACCTGGCTCGTTCCCCTGCTCCCGCCCACGCTGCCGCACTTGCCCTTACCTCTCCAACACCACCCTCCTCACCAGCACCCATCACCGACTCCTTCACCTGCACGTCTACCAACATCATATATTGCCTCTCCTGCTCTCTCTGCCAATCCCTGTACATCGGACAAACGGGGCGCCGCCTGGCCGACCGATTCGCGGAACACCTCCGAGATATCAACGTCGGCAATGACACCCCGGTGTCACGCCACTTCCGTTCTGCCGGCCACTCCTTGCGGCAACACCTGTCTGTGTTTGGATTGTCCATGCACAGGGGCCATCCGGACTCCCGTTTGCGCCGTGAACAGGGATTAATCTTCTATCTTTGCTCCTTTGCGCCACATGGGCTCAACTCCCCTCCACTCTTCATCTAACCCCCTCCTCCTGTCTCTCTCCCCCACCCTCCCTCCTACCACCCATCTCTCCCCTCCCCCACCTCCTGCTCCGATTCCTACTTCTTTGTATGTCTCTTCACCTCTCTTCATACTTCTCTCCACTCCCACTTCTCTTCACCCCTACTCTTTCTCTCCTCTCTCTTACTCTCTCTCACTCTCTTTCTCTTCCTCTCTTTCTCTTCCTCTCTTTCTCCTCCCCCCATACCCACCTTCCCCTCTTTCTCTCCCCCCATACCCACCTTCCCCCTCTCTTAATCCACCTTCCCTCTCTTATACCCACCCTCTCTCCTCTCTTCCTCTCCCCTCCCATACCCATCTTCCCCTCTTTCTCTCCCCCCATACCCACCTTCCCCCTCTCTTACATCCACCTTCCCCTTCTCCCTCCTCGTCAACACCCTCTCATAAGCTCATCCCACCACACCCCAACACACTCCTACTCTACCTTTCCACTCCACCCCATCCAATTCCTTACACCCACCACCCACCCCTACCCACAGACCCCTACCTCTACCCCACCCTAAGCCTAACCCACACTCCACCATGCCTTCCCCACCTCCCAACACCCTCACATCACACCACACCAATACCCTAGCATCACACCACGCACACCACACCAATACCCTCGCATCACACCAAGCACACACTACAACTGACCAACTACTAACTCCCTTTCTCCCTTTCTCCCTTCCCCATTTTCACACTACATACGTCAAGATCACCAGCATTCTACCTCCCACACACAGCCCCTCGTTCCCGATCACCGTTTGTTATCTCCCCCTTTCTGAGCTCTCCTGAAATAAGAATTTCTAACTTCCGGTCAGTCATTGTTATGATCGGCCATTATTATGATTGACCGT
The DNA here is from genome assembly GCF_046866305.1 of Octopus bimaculoides. Classification (NCBI taxonomy): domain Eukaryota; kingdom Metazoa; phylum Mollusca; class Cephalopoda; order Octopoda; family Octopodidae; genus Octopus; species Octopus bimaculoides. The sequence continues at coordinate 35,709,265 of NC_142936.1, read as the reverse complement.
TGACTGAACACTATTCAATTTTTTTTCTCCGTGTTTTTCTCCTTGTCTCCGTATTCTTTCTGTTGAAGAGCGTAGCTCGAAACGTCAAAGACTTTCCGTATTCCCGAGCGTCATACTAATATATAGTTTTGTTATTTACACCACCTGTCCTCGTCTGTTGTTATTATTTGTATATTCTCCCATATATATATATATATATATATATATATATATTGTATTGTACCAAAGGTACCATCCACTCCATCTAAATTCAGGACCAGGTACTGCAATAGTCTAGGGTTCAAAGGCCCACAGCCCTTCAATGCCCTGCCACAAAAATTAAGAAATCTCCATAAGATGGAAGTAGATGTATTCAAAAAGGAAATAGACATCCTCCTCTCCATAATACCAGATGAACTAACAGCCTGACATGAGGTGCAGATGAGGGCAGTGGAATTAAACTCCCTTATACACCAGATGGGCCAACAGCTGGGATAAAGACTGAGGAAGCCAGAAAACCCATGGTGGTGCTCCAGCATGACCGCAGCCACATGGCTGAAACGAGTGAAAGAGTATATTATATACCAGCAGTCGCCCATGCATACCAGCCTCCCCTCTGCATGCCATCAATGTTATCCAAGGGAAAGGCAATGGCCAATACAGTTTAACACCAGTGACATGGCAACTCATTTCTACAGCTGAGTGAACTGGAGCAACGTAAAATAGTGTCTTGCTCAAGAACACAATACACAGCCCAGTTCAGGAATTAAACTCACAACCTCACAACTCTAAGTCTGACACTCTAACCACTGAGCCATGTGCCTTCAGAACTATAATAATAATAATAATAATAATAATAATAATAATAATAATAATAATAATAATAATAATAATGCAGTACCAGGCAATGGCTCTCATGCTTCTGATCTTTACTGATTGGAAGTGTTATCATGTACATTGTTTTGTCTTGGTATAAAAGATGGGCTACAGCAAATATTCACCTCAATACCACAGATTTGCTTGTCAGTTGTTTGACCTTAACCAGTTGAGCATGTCCCTTAGTGGCTGACGATATGTGCATTTCTGATTACCAGCAGAAGTAGTGAGGGAGCACCATAGCCATGTGTTGAGAGGAATTCTTCAGGTTTTGGATAATTCACCTTTGGAAACATGGGTGTTTCATTCAACATCCTTAAAGAACCCTTATTCAGGGACCTTTTGAGCAACATGACTTGAAGAAAATTCTAACTGGGTCCCACCTGCAAGGTCATGCGCTGTTTATCTTGATATGAGATCACCATGTCATGCCTTGTATACTCTTATCAGACGGGTAGTCATGATAGGTATACTGGGCTTCGTATATTTAACCCCAGTGTCACTTTGATGGCTTGTACTGCTCTCTCACTCAATAATAATAATGTTGTTGTTATTGAGTGAGAGAAATTATTATTATCATTATTATTCATATACACACAACAGATTAGACTGTTGGAAAATAAAAGTTCCTAGGCAGCAAGCTGGCAGAAGCGTTAGAACATTAGGCGAAATGCTTAGTGGTATTTGTCTCCATGTTCTGAGTTCAAATTCCACCAAGATCAACTTTGCCTTTCATCCTTTCAGGATCAATAAAACAGGTACCAGTTGTGTACTGGGGTTGATGCAATCAACTATCCCCTTCAACCAACTTTCAGGCCGTGTGCCTATCGTAGAAAGGCTTATTATTATTATTATTGTTATTATTATTATTATTATTATTATTATTATTATTATTACTATGAGGGCAAATGGCCTAGTGGCTAGGGTGATGCACTCAAGATCACGATTCCAATTCCTAGACCGGGTGGTGCATTGTGTTTTTGAGCAAAACACTTCATCTCACGTTGCTGTATGACCACTTCGACACCTAACATGTGGTACCCTATGCACCTGTCCAGACAACATCGATTTGATGGAGAGAGTGAGCTAATGTACACCAGAACATTTGATCCCTATAAACAAATCATTTGTGCAGGTCATCTAGCAAAAGCTGAGTGCTCATATGTCATCTTCAACAGCAAAGTCCATTATTATTATTAAGGTAGCAAACTGGCAGAATTGTTAGGGCAAAAAACATAGTGGAATTTCTTCTGCTTTTTTAGGTTCTGAATTCAAATGCCACCAAGGTCAACTTTGCCTTCCATCCTCTTGGGGGTCGATAAAATAAGTACATGTTTAACATTGGGGTCAATATAATCAACCAATTTCTACCCATAAAATTTCAGGCTTTGTGTCTATAGCAGAAAGAATTATTATTCTTATTAATATTATGGTGGGGGTGGTGGTGGTAGAAACATAATAAATATCATGATGATAATGATGATGATAGCAATAAGAAGCACTGATGTTGATTGCTTCTATATTATATAATAAATGTATAATTAATTCTACATTCTTATGAGAGACCACCACAATAATAACTGCCATTTTCACTTTCACTATCAGCACCAATGCTTCTTAGTACTGTCATTATTAATATCCATCAGACTAGTAAGGCAGCAAACTGACATTAGCATGCTGGGCAAAATGCTTAGCAGCATTTCATTCGTCTTTATGTTCCAAGTTCAAATTTTGCAGAGGTCAACTTTGCCTTTCATGCTTTCAGGAATGATAAAATAAGTACCAGCTGAGGTCTGGAGTCAATGTAATCAACTTACCCCTTCCCCAAAAATTACTGGCCTTGTGCCAAAATTTGAAACCAATATCCATCAGACCAGTACCAACTACAACCATCATTAATATTAACATCCCCATTATCATCATCATCAATTCCTTGCCTTCAACTTACGTCCATTATCACACCTCCACCACCATAATCCAGCATTTCTACCACTACTACTATTATTATAATCCAACTACTAATATGTCACTACTACAATAGTTATATTCTCACCATTCTGCCAACACCATCACACCACTCTACTACCACCAATATACTACTAGCACTGCCACACCACTTTACCACTACTACAGTATGCTACCATCATACAACTCTACCAAAACCACCACAACCACTACCACCACATCACACTGCAAATTAGATCCTCACCATCACACATACCATTCTCAACAATAACAATATTTACATCAACAAAAATTATTTTTTTCCAGTGCAACCCAATGAAGGTTAGCTTACGCTAATAAAGAAAAGGAATGTTATAAAATAGAAGTCAACGTACTTTCAGCTTCACCGATTTGTCTTGAAGTAAAAACATCTGCTTCTTTATTGATAACAATTTGCTATGGTAGATCTTTGCATTAGACAGCTACAAGTAAAAAAACATAAGTTGCATCAGTGCACAGTTAGCTACTGAAATTTTATGCAAGTAAAAATATTTTACATGTGTTTTTACAGGCATTGGCACGACTGTGTGGTTAAGAAGCTTGCTTCCCAACCATGTGGTCTTGAGATTCAAGCCCATCGCACAGTACATTGGGCAGGAGTCTGCTCATATAGCCCAGGGTTGAACTGAAACTTATGAGTGGATTTGATAAATGAAAACGGTAAGATGCCCATTGTATACATGCATGTACTAATGTGTGTGCATGTATGTGTGCGTGTGTGTTTGATTATGTGTATGTGTATGTATGTATGGATACTTGTATGAACTAATAAGATATTAGCCTTTTTGTTATTGTGTGATGAGAGAGAGAGCGACTCAGTTAGATAAAGTATAACTTACAATTTCAGCCAGCTTTTCTCTTGATGAACACTCATCAAACTTGGCATTCTCTTGCTGAACAGTCTCTATAAGAATTTTCTGGTTTTGCCTGGAAATAATTTACAAACATTAGACTAGTGAACATAAATTCTAAAATTCTTTCTATTAGGCTAACTCTAGTGTTTTTGTTATTCCTTACTACTTTCACTAAATAGAAGTAAAAACTAATATTTTTTTAATAGAGACAAGGAAACAAGTTTTCCTTACAAACAATGACGTATGTTAAAAAGTAAACAAACATTGGGTTAATTACTTGGCTCTCAGCATACAAACACAGGCAGGCAGGCAAATAAGTAGATGGGAAAGAAGGAAAGAAAGGCACAGAGAGAGAGAGAAGGGATGTAAACGTGAAATGAAGACAATAAGGAAACCATTTCATTAGTATTGCCAGTATTTTACACATTGAAAAGTGACGAGCAAATGTAAATTTCCAAAAACCATTTCTCCCGAAATGATGATTGTTATATTCAGTAAGAAAAAGAAGAAATCACCTTTTCAATATATTTATTGAGTTAAAGCAGAAACAGTGGAATCCTTGGAAACTAGTGATGTTATGCATCAGTAAAAAGTAATAGAAATAATTTAAACTGTGAAATATATGTTTTATACTGTGAGGAAGAAGTGTTTTGAACAGAAGCCTTCACTGGAGAGAAATGAAGATATATAGTGAGATGAAAGAATGTTATAAAAACAGTCAATATATCTTCACTGTTTGTATTCAGTTAGATATATTGATATTTCTCATTCAACTAGATATTCTTTTACTTGTTTCAGTCATTAGACTGCAGCCATGCTGGGTACCACCTAGAAGAATTTTATTCGAATGAATCAACTCCAGTTTTTTATTCCTACTTTTTATTAAGCCTGGTACTTATTCTATCCATCACTTTTGCTGAACTGCTAAGTTAGAGACGTAAACACACCAACACCAATTGTCAAACAGTGATGGGGAGACAAACAAACACACACACACACATATACTTATACAATGGGCTGCTTTCAGTTTCCAACTACCAAATTCACTCACAAGACATTGGTAGTAGAAGACACTTGCCCAAGGTGCCATGCAATGGAGCTGAACCTGGAACCACATGGTTTGGAAGCAAGCTTCTTACCACACAGCCACTCCTGTGCCTGATACATTGATATTTCTCATCAAAAAGAAAAAAACTTCTCAAACATTTTCTTCTAAGAAACAATTATAAACCAACAACCAACTTACGTCAATTCATGAAGAGATTTTTTGGCCAATTCCAAGTTTGGTAGGAAAAGATCCATTAAATCATGGCTCAGTTTTTGGACATGTTCTTCTGAGATATCTGCAATAAACAAGAACAAAAATCATGAATCAACAGAAAAACTACTTTTGTGAGCATGACCAAAAGTAACAACGGAAACACCACCCATGTTGATAACAATAACAGCAGGCCAATGAAGGAGTCTCTATGTCATCACTTGAATTGCTAGAAATAACAACCCATCACCATCTTTAAAAAGAAAGCACATTTTTAATAATGTATTCTCAGGAAAACTATACCTGAAAAGACAGGGTAGTTTAGGATAGACTACATTTGGTTATAGGTCTGCTGAATGATAACAGCAACACCTAACAGCTAATTAGAGAGATTTTACCAGCATCATTTTAAATGAAATCAGTAAGTGTTCCCACAAATCTTCTATTATTATCTCTGTTTACTGCTACATAACTGGATGGTCAAATGAGTGATAATGACTTAACTGAAGAATCAAGAATTTGTCAATATTCCAGCACTGCCTGAAGCAAACCTCATTTCATCTGTTCCACTTGCTTGGCAGCTGAGCAGGTTAGAGGTAATGATTGAAAGATGTGTCAACAGATGATAATGAATAGTTTGACAGATTAGAATACAAAGATGAAATTGTCTTCCACAAGAATGAGAGTGACAACCACAGACCTCAAGCATAAAACTTTGGAATGATCAGAATAACTCAACATTTTATAAACAGTCCATCTAAAGTATCACCAAAAATATGTCTAATTTTGAAGTTGAATGCTTTGAGCCCACAAGTATGCTTTAGCAGGTGTTATGTTATTTAATTGTAACTCATGGAAGATACAAAAACAGGCAACCACATGATTTTGGGTTAACTAATTTTCAGCCATAAACATAAAACCATATGGCGACCCACTTTTGTGTCTTCTCAGGGTTTAGTCACACATAATCACATTTGCAAAAGCATGCCCATGAGTTCAAAGAGTTAAAAGGCCATCAAAAAGGTTGAAGGTGTCTTAGAATCACTTAGAAAGATCTTTGTCTGCTGTTCACCAGCTATTCATTTAAAGTTATAAATGGCTGTAGTATAAATACTGTAGTATGTACTCACTCATAGTCTGCCTCACCAGTCTGGAAGCCCCATCTTGTCCAGAATATTGATCTACTGGAAGCTATCCAGACAAGTACCCTCTGTCAGTTACTTACCATATCTTGAATGTATTGCTTCTCAAAGTTTCAACATCCAGCAGCTGACTTGATAGAAGCTCACAAGATTATCCACCATCTTTCTGACAACTTTGGCCACTGTCTTTTTTATCAATTCAATACTACTACCATTCATGGACATGCATATAAGATAAAAGGAAAAAACAGCACAACACCTATGACTTTCAGAAACATTTTTCATGTGCAGAATTGTCAAAGCATGGAATAAAGTACCTCCATCAGCTGCTAGCTGTCAGAACACTGCATCCATCAAACATTCCATGCTTCCTGAAGTTCACCAATATTTCTCCTGATGTGTCTTTGCAACCCTTTCTCTTTATGACTATCTTTCGTTTTATTTGTGTGCAGTGCATGTACTTCATTGCTGCCTTTTATTATCTGACTTATAAGCATGCTTTCTGTCCCCTACCCTCATTTAACCTTTTCTGATGAGTTGCAGTGTACCTGAGCACTGTATACAATAAGCTTATTATTAACATCAAGAATTTTTATCAATGAAACAATGTTGCAGCCATGAGCATATATCCACCCTTATGTGCCTCTGACCTCATTCCCTCTCCCACACCTCACATCATTTCCTTATATCTCATCTATCAATGATTATATCTGCTTTCTACACACACTCTTTTTATGTATTACCCCAATAATTTCCTCCTTCCAACCCACTTACATTTTACTTACATTTCCCAAACTGAGATTCACCATTGTCCATACCTTCATCCATGTTCACCATTCACTGCATTCACTTCTATCCTCATCTCTACCATCTGTCACTCTCCTTTCACATTCACATGAACCTACCCTCTCAGCGATTTTCAATTCTCAGTACCTAATCCCTCTTTATCCACCCTCTTGTATCTTCAGGGTATGCCCTGATACCTCATCTCTACCATCCTTTCTCCCTTTTCTGTTGGAACAGCCATGTATCTCCTCTGCAACAAAACACTTGTCCCTGTCTCTCTATTATATTTTAGCTTCTCAACACCTGGCACAAAGCCACCTCACTTAATACTACACCCCAACTTTATTAAGGGATCTAGCCTTGCAAGTTACTTGGTGACCTCACTAGTGCTGGTGCCACAAAAAAGCACCAGTACATTATGTAAAGTGGTTGGTATTAGGAAGGGCATCCAGTCAAAGAAACCTTGCCAAAGCAGAGTCTAACACAGTTCTCTAACTCATCAAATTCTGTCAAGCTGTCCTTCTATGCTAGCATGGAATACAGATGTTAAATGATAATGATGAGGATTACTATCTTTAGTGAATATACTTGAAAATATAAAGTGCAAATAAACTTTAAGTTTTCAAACTTTAAAGAATCCCCACCACCACCATTACTAACACATCTTCTCAGGGCCTGAAAGCAGTCTTGTTCCAAGCCATGGCAATGAATTTGTGTGCCGAGGTACATACTTGTTTAAACCTTATCAAGTAGCTTCAGTTAGTATCATCAGCAGTTTGGGAGGAACTGATGGGCAAATGAATTGTTAAATAACAGTGAAACTTATTGGTTTGATCTCCATCTTAAGAAATGGCTCCTGTGGTGCTTCAGCACTAAATACAAATGAACATGATCAGTATATTTAAATATGAGTCTGAATACATATGGATATGAGTCTGTATATTTATATAGTTGCATGCCTGAAACTTATAAAGTTACTTACATTCAGAAGAATCAAGCTGGTCTTCAATTAATTCTGTGACCTCAACAGCTTCCAAATGATCTTCAGATATTGTCTGCAATTAAATCAAAATTGGTAAAACAAATCTATTCTTTTTTTATTTTTTGCATCAGTCACAAAACTGTGGCCATGTATGAGCAGTCATAAAAGGTTTGGGGCTCTTATATCAGCCCTAGTATTTTGCCCTGCTATTCTTGTTATGACCCTTATAAGGAAAACGTTGACCTGGATGTAATGGGATATAACCAGGATGTAACGAGATACCACAACATTCAGTACACTGAGTTTACCATCCTTCATTGATGTACTCACACATATGTACATACGTACATACGTACCTATGTGTGTATGTATGTATGTATGTGTGTATATATATATATATATAAAATTAATCCCCCAAAAAAAAAGAAAAAACACAACAAAAAAAAACAACAATGCGAAGATGTGGTACATGCAAAGTATTAGCAGACGCTTAGGGAAGGAAAGAAAGGTAGATTTACGTTTCGAGCAGAGCACTTCTTCAGAAACAGGTGACAGAGGAAGGTCCAAGTGAAAAAAAAGACAGAGGAAAAAAATCGCCAACAATCCACATGTGGTTACAAACACACCTTGCCCTCTCCCCATCACACCTTCACCCTCTTTTTCTACTTTCTCTTTCTCTCTTTCTATTTCAGGTAGCCATGTTTTTCTGTTAATGCAAAACACACTCTCTGTCCCTCAATATTATTCCCCACTCAATTAAGGGGTCTTGTCCTGCAAGTTACATGATGACCTCACTACTGCTGGTGCCATGTAAAAAGCACCCAATACAGTCTGTAAAGTAATTGGCATTAAGACGGGCATCCAGCCATAGAAAACCATGCCAAACCGACAGTAGAGCTTACTACAGTCTTCTGAGTTGCCAATTGCTGTCAAACCATCCTACCCATGCTAGCATGATAAACAGACATTAAATTATGATGCTGGTATATATATTCGCCATGATATTTTTTTTTCTCCTTGTTTCTTTCTATGTTCCTTTCAGTTGAAGAGCGTAGCTCGAAACGTCAAAGACTTTCTCTATGCCCGAGCGTTAAACTAATACATCCATTTGTTGTTTACACCACCTGTTTTCTCTGTTGTTTTTTTCGTAAATCCTCCCATATATATATATATTTTCATTCTCCTTCTTCTTGATAATTTGCTTTTTCGCAATGAAAACCGGTTAGAAAAAATCTTTATTAAAATATGCTTCCAGTTCAGCATTCTGGCTTTTTTTCATTTTCCTATTATTTCTCCACGTGCGGTTAACACAACCCCACTATTTACTGACTTATATATATATATATATATATATATATATATATATATATATATACACACAGAAAGAGATGCACACATCCAATTGGCTTCTACATAATCTGTGTCAACTAAATTTCACTATAAGGGTATTAGTCATTCTGAAGATAAAGTCGTAGAAAGACTTGCCCAAGCTTTCACATAAATTTTTCTACTCTACATTACATACTGTGCAACTATAGTCAGCAGTATATCTATAATCACAAGCATCTACTCAGGGAAATTTAGAAGAAATACATAATGATTTTTATCAAGAAGAACCTCTTATCCAAGCTTCTCCCCAACTCAGTAGTTTCCACTTTCTACACAGAAATCTGATACATCTGAACTCTTCCTCTTACTCTTTTAATTCTAAGAAGCTTTTCACTGTACCTACTGTTTCTTTTAGCAACATTGTAGCATTCCAAACAAGTTGTCTATTTTTTATTATCCACAGTCTGTATATTAAAACCTTAAGCAAGATGCATGACAATATTTAGCCAGTATACTTTGCTAAAACAAAAGATACTAATGTGTTAGAGGGTCACAAATGCCTGCCAATTCTTAGACAAGCATTGAGTCAGGCCACTTGCATACATACCCGCATGCATGTACATTCACCTCATTTACATGGAGACATCATGTGGTTACAAAAGAATATGCTCATTTGATGTTACAAGCTTTCCTTCAATTAAACTTATATGTTAACGCATTACCTCCAGTAATAAATATGTTATGACTTATTACAAACGTTTTGCAAATTCTTATTTTTTTGTCATTACATACAAGATGGTGACCCCTCTTTGTCTCACGCTTATTAAATTATAAGATGCCACTTAATTGACATCACTGTACATGCTTACATGGATCAGACAGAGTGTAAGGGAGATTTTCTATGGACAGATGCCCTACCTATCATCAACCCTCACCTGTTTCCAAACAACATAATATTTCCCCATGCCCAGAATGTTTTCACAGAATATTGGAAATGAGTAACTCGTTCACACAATGTCAAGACTTGGAGACACAAACACACACACACACACACATTTGTTTGCCATTTGACTGCAGCCATGCTGGGGCACTGCCTTGAAGGATTTTAGTCGAACAAATTGACCCCAGGACTTATTTTTTAAGCCTAGTACTTATTCTATCGGTCTCTTTTGCTGAACCGCTAATTTACAGGGGCATAAACACACCAACACTGGTTGCCAAGCAGTGAGGGGATGGGGAATACAGACACACACAGACATAGCTATATATATATATATATATATATATATATATATATATATATATGACGGACTTCTTTCAGTTTCTGTCTACCAAATCCACTCACAAGGCTTTGGTTGGCCCAAGGCTACAGTAGAAGACACTTGCCCAAGGTGCCACACAGTGGAACTGAACCTGGAACCATGTGGTTGGGAAGCAAACTTCTTAACCACACTACTCAAGTATCATCATCGTTATCATCATCATCATCAATAACAAAACCAAATTTAGTACTAGCAGTAAGGGCAATAAAAAGGACAGTTCTCATTACCTCTTCATCATCTGTTCTGGTGGAAACAGTGCCAGCCTCACCATCTGCACTCATGGAAATGGCATCATCCTTGTCATCTGAAGTTATACAAGTGGTGTCAGCTTCACTGTCTTTGCTTTTAGACTTGAAGTCTTTACTGTCATCGCAACTAGATGGTAAATCCATAGCTAGAGCTCTTGTAGTAGCTTCCCTGAGAATCAATCTTTAAGCAAGGTACTGTAGATAAAAAAAAAAAAGGGTTAAAATTTTTTTTTCTTTAGTCAGGATTCTTAACTTTCCAATATTTAGTCATATTTCCTGCTTTTTAATTATTTTAAATCTGAATATATTACATCAACTTATATCTTTATTAATTCATGTATCTGGAAAGAATCATATTGTCTTAATGCCTTATCTAACCCACTCACCGGTTCGATTTCCACTCATTTATTATTTATATTTTTCCTTCCAAAATTTTTGTTGGATGCTGACTCTGTTATTAGAGCTGCATTCTTTTTTGCTTGCTTGTGTATATAAATATATATATATATATATATATATATATATATATATATATGTGTGTGTGTGTGTGTGTGTGTGTGTGTGTATGCATATATGTATGCGTATGTGTACATATGTATGTGTATGTATGTATGTATTCTGCATATTCATGTGTTTGTGTGTGCATGTTTGTATTTATGTGTATACATGCCTCCTTGTGTGTGAATGTGTCTATGTGTATGGGTTTGAGTGACTATGTAAGTGCATCTGTTATGTATGGATGTGTCTCCATATGTGTCTTTGTGTGTATGCATGTGTGTGGAGTGTGTGTATATATGATCATGTACTTCCAACTCCTTTTGTGTATGTGTGTGTGTCTTGTCTGTCCATATTACCTATGTATCTATCTATGCATTTATCCAAGCACCTGATGGACCTATTACTCAGACAAATACAGGAGTACATCCTCATAAATGAAACTTGCCCCATACTATTTAGTATAGGGCAAGTTTCATTTATGAGGAAATATACATAGGAGGTAGTGATACCCCAATACCCACAGAATATACATACGTACATTTGCTAGTAGGCTGTTATGTAGGTATATATATATATATATATATATATATATATATATATATTTTAATAGGGAAGTCAGTTTATGAGATTACCCTGGGTTTCCCATCCATAAAGGGTTTAGCTTTATGGCATATTGTGAAACCCCAAAACCTGCTGACACATGAATTCATATAAAGAATCTTGCAAACCAGATTAAAAAACAAAGTTAATTAAATCAGTTACACAGTGTTCATTTAAACCAGTGGTTCTCAACTGGGGTCCACATGACCCTTGGGGGTCCATGTAAGATATTTGCTGTTAAAATTTATGTGCAATAAATTGGTTACACTTCTACAATGCAGGAAGTATTTCAACAATTTTTTTTATATAATTCCTAATAATATTTAATTGTAAAAATATTGTGGGACTCTTTTAAACATTAAATGTCTATGGGGTCAAGTAGAGTAAAATAGGAATTGAAGGGGTCCATAAGTAAAAAATGGTTCAGAATCACTGGTTTAAACATTCATTAAAATACTTGTATGATTTTACATACTGACTTGCATAGGCTTTCGTTTTGCCCGTATTTTACACAAGTTACAGAGATAGGATTCCATTCCCCATTTTTGACTTGTCCTTTACTTCAGGATACTCAATCAGTTGATCAAATGCATTCAGCATTGTCATGGATACCAACCCTCTAAACCAGGCCTGACCAACTCGAATTATATTGTAGGCCACTTTAATCACAGAAAGTTTTTTGGGGGCTGCTTGTAAACTTTATATACTGATAGTCAAATAAGCAAATTACAGAATCAAGAATTTTTCATACTTTTTGTTTGTTTAAAATTATAATATTGTAGACTATTGCTTTATTGCCACTTTTCATTACAATCTTTAATTTTTGATAAAATTTTTTAAATGTTTGTTTAAATAAACCCATTTCAAGAAAGTATCAAGTGGGCCGCAAGACAAAAGTCTGTGGGCTGCATGTGGCCCATGGGCCTCAGGTTGGACAGCCCTGCTCTAAAGCAATGATTCTCAATCATTTTTTTATCCATGGATCCCTTTGATCCTTGTTTTACTCAACTGGACCTCCATAGACATTTGAAGTTTTAAAAAGTCCCCTAATATTTTTATAATTGAATATTATTAGGAATTGTATAATAAAAATTATTGAAATATTTCTTGTATTGTAAAAGTATAAAAGATTTATTGCACATAAATTTTAACTGCAAAAGTCTTAAGTGGACCCCATAAGGGCCATGTAGACCCCAGTTGAGAACCACTGCTCCAAACCAATGAATTTCTGTGGATTGAAATTAGACCAAGATTCAGTTTGCTAGAAAAATCTACCTGTAACATCTCCATTACAAGTGGAACAACTTTATGCAAAGTATCCTCAGTTCCTGTTTCCTTTTACACTTATCAGCAAAACTTAGTCAACTAAAGAGAGCTATTCACTTTCACCAAAAACTATTAGCCACTACTTCAATCAAGATTATCATAAATTTTAAAGATATTTTTATCTATAATCATGGCATATATATTCTATATTCATCTCAGGATTTATTCCCATTAATAATCTCCAAGATATAAATTGACTAATGCCTTCCTATTATTTATTAATTTGGAATAAAGCTACTGTTTTTAAGGAAATACCTAAATAAATGTCTTAAGTATTCTAATAAATAAAATTAGAACCATTTTTGAAATTATACCTTACAAATAAAGGTACCTGAAAGGCTAAGACATAGACATGATTGTGTGGTTAAGAAGTTCACTATCTAACTATGTGGTTTTAGGTTCAGTCCCAGTGCATGGCACCTTGGTAAGTGCTTCTACTGTAGCCCCAGGCTGACCAAAGTCTTGTGAGTGGATCTGGTAGGCAGAAATTGAAATAAGATTTTGTTTGTGTGTGTGTGTGTGTGTGTGTGTGTGTGTGTGTGTGTGTGTGTGTGTGTGTCTGTTTTTCCCCCACATGCTGTCTCCACCAATCACCTCTTTTCTGTACTTTCTCTCCCCCTCTGCTGTTCTCCATCATTTGCTACAGTCACTTATTCTGCCCACTCAGCCAGCCCAAGCCTCTATATCACCTCACCTATTCACATTACCCCAAATGTCCCTCAAGGGTATGTCCTGACACATCTTTGCCATCGTCTTTCACTATCGCTCTCTTTATTTTACTCTGTAACTCTCCCTTCTTTTCCAACAGGGGTATCCTGTTTCTATTCTACAACAAGACACTTATATCTGTCCATCTATACCTATAATCTCTCAACTAACACAAAGCCACACCCCATTAATACTACTCACCCCCTCTTAATTAGGGAGTTTTGTCTTGCAAGGTACTTGGCAACCATGTTGGTGCTGGTGCCACGTAAAAAGCATTCAGTAGACTTTGTAAAGTGGTTTGTGCTAGGAGGGGCATCCAGCTGTAGAAAACAAGCCAAAACAGACAATGGAACCTGGTGCAGCTCCTAAAAAACTGTCCAACCCATACCAGCATAGAAAACGGACATCAAATGATGATGATGCTGCATATATATATATATATGTGTGTGTGTGTGTATACACACACATATATGCATATATGTGTGTATGTATGTATGTGTGTGTGTATATATATACATATATATATATATATATATATATATATATATATATATATATATAGAGAGAGAGAGAGAGAGAGAGAGAGAGAGAGAGAGAGAGAGAGAGAGAGAGAGTATGTGAATATGTATGTGTGTCACATGTGGACCTGTTTGTCTACATTTGCATTCTAATGTACAACCTACAAGTGATAGTGTTGCCAGTTATCCTGTCAACAAGTCTGATCACTTCTTACCTTGGAAGCTGTATAGGAATAAAAGATTCCTTACTAGAAAAACAGGTAAGGGTTGGCAACAAGGACATCCAACTATAAAATAATGCCTTACTAACATATTCATCTAACCCATGCTAACATGGAAAAACGAACATAAAAACAAAAATGCTCTGATGATAGCCCATCTCAGTACAAGTCTGATTCCAAGAAGGAATCCTTACTGGATTTATTCTTATTGAAAGCAAGTTATTATAGTTCCATGCTGGTTCAAAAATCAATATAAGCAAATGCATATCACAAGCAACATACTATTTCAACTCTCTCAACTCTGTGAATACTAGAACTTGTATCTTTGTGAGAAATCAATACCATCCAAGATAATTTATTGATATACGCCATTGCGAAATGAAGAAAAGCATAAAACTGATAGCCTAAGGAGAATTGTTATCAAAAATAAAATTGATTGTTTCATGTAAAGTTGCATTAATGTTGAATATTGTTATTTTATGCAGATATAGTTGAAATAATAAGAAAATAAAGTGGTTTTCTGAAGAGTGGAATCAATTAGATATTTCATTTGATTATAGCAAATGGAATGGTGAATGCCTTTGTGTCATAGTAAGTTCAGTGTAAACTAAAAGAATGATATAATTTAATTTTAAAATAGTACTGCTTCACTTTGTATATAGTGCAAATCCTCTTGACAAATGTACAAATATATTACAACAAATTATTTTGCCTTCCCTAAAAGCTTAAAATTTTATCTGCTTAAGCATAGCACTGATATGTCACCTTGTTCCTTTACAATTCTCCTCAGAGATATCAGTAAAAAAAAAATCTCCAAATTTTGACCTTTAATTCCAATATATTATTGATATTCAGTTATTTCATCAATACCCAGAAGGAAATAAAGATTAACCAAATTTCTTAAAACTTGAATGTAACACTGAAACCTTACTTAAGAAATATTTGATCATTTGTCTGCCATTCTATCACTTCACTATTAACTCACCACCACCCATACCTACCAGAAACAATTTTTAACTCTTTAAAATAACAAACATCATAGTAATCACTCAATCCAACAAAGAGCTTCTGCATTTTCGTTTGACCTGCTAGAAATAGCAACCAAAGTCCCCTTCAAACCACAACCTACAGTTTTAAAAGAAAAAGGAAAATATATCTAATAGTGTAGTCCTAGATACACTATGGTTGAAAAATAGACGTGGTCACAGGAAATATGTTTAATCACAAGTCTGTTAGATGAAGCTGACCTAGGGCTAAACAATAAGATAGTAATAACAATGCGCTTAATATTTCCCGTTTTCTCCTGCTAAACTGAGATGAACGTTGCATGAAGTTTCTATGGAATACAATCACAGGAATTCGAAGAGATGAGTTGTAAAAGGGAAAAATATCATGCATCATTTTCACCTTTGCCCTTACGGTATTATTTGATCCTTTTACCCGCACGATGTTCACTAAGAAAAAAAACTCGGATTTTTTTGCGTGGAATCAAATACCATGCAATTTACCAATCTTTCTATAGTCGGATGTCCTTCCTGCTCTAAACTTCTTGACATATCAACTTTAGCTTCAACCTTTGTGCAACGGAAATATATATTTATAATTTAAACAATGGTAAATATAATTAAAATGTAATAATCCGCTTAATTGGAAGTAATCGAAAAATATATATATTGTAAATTAACCCACTACTTTACTTCTGAACATAGGGTGAGATGGTCAACCCCTTTCTATTGTTGTTGTAGACCCAAATCAGCCCTGTTCGAGCATATCAAAGATGATAAAAGCCATTGACCATCCCGTTTTTTAACATCGTCCAATGTTCCTTTTTTAAGAGACAATATTTGATAAGATGGATTTAACTGTTCTTTCAAGTAAGTCGATAGTTTACCTAGTGGCTTCATCGTACTCACTGTAATTAAACAGTTGTTAAAGTAAAACTTACAGAAAAATTAATTTTATTACCAGAAACGTAATAAAAGCAGATCCTAAGACTCAGTTTTCTTTAACGAGGTAATTCTAATACGATTTAAAAAATATCCTAGAATCAACTTATATAATTATATTAAATTATAGCTTATATAATTATATATTATAGTATACAGAATGAAAATGAAGAAATATTAACTCAATGCTCAATACACTTGGTGGTATTTCTCGAAAATATAAAAATTCTAATGTGAACAGTGTTTACATTTTGGCCTGGATATACGTAACGTTGTTGTTACTTCAACTGATATTAAAATAACTCTAAATTTATTTACAGTTGAATGGTTACGTATAATTGACTTTTTAAAACTTTTGTTCAATACAATTAATTAAATTTAAAAGATTTTAGGTTAATACTTGGTGATGGGTGTTTAGCAAATACTGAACCATTAACAACAACATACCCATACCTGAGGAGAGAAATCTGACATATCATTCAGTAATGAAGGAATAATTTTCCATACCTTGATCCGTTACAAATACCACTCATACTTTATACACTGTCACCATTTATAATAATAAAACAGAACATTTGTTGCTTAATGAACGCCTCTACATCACTAGATATTCCAAAGAACTTGGGACTCATTCAAGTCATGTGACTAGAAATCATAACGAAGTTATTCCCCTTCGTTCTTCGGTTGTTGCTGGTCTATATTACTCCTTTGGTCTACCTCGATAATCCAGCCTTCATATCTTATTTTTAGACATAATATATCCAGAACCATATTATCTAATGTATCTTATCTTGTCTATCACAGCAGAATGTGGCTTTAAAGATATTTGGCTGCTATCTCCCTAGGTAGACCCACCCACTTGAGCTCTCCCTCTAGCTTTCAATACAATTGTATTTTATCAAATGCAGCAGGTCCGTTTATTTATTTATTTTTTTACAAACTCAATGCTCATTACCTTCGCAGACTCTCCAGGGCAGATTAGACCGAAAGGGTTGTTGCTCAGTTTGAACATCTGCAAAGAGTCATCTGCAGGAAACTGAGTAGAACGGGAATCCGTAGCTTGAATATTCTTAAGAGAAGTGTGCCGCCGAATTTGTTTCTTCATGACGTTTTGCAAAATAGATAATTTTTCATGAAATTTTCTACAAATTCCTTTCAGATAGTGCAGATGGCGATTACATTGGAACTTGATTTGAAAAACTAGGAGAACGGATATTACACGCATCTAGACTTTGTTTCCTCATACGTTTTGATTATGTAAATTACAATTATGTAGAAAAACATTGCTTTTGAGGACCTTTCCTTTGTTAAATGAATATTTTTTTTTAATAAAATGAAATTGGCTAAATTACGATATGAGTACCATAGTTGTCAAAAAAAATGCACGTGTATTTGTTTATGTTTCTGAAGCAGATCGTTGCTTGCAATAGAAATTTCTATTTTTTTATATATTTGGGGTGGGGGTAAAGGGGATCTTGCAGTCGGGGTAAAAACGAAAGAGACTGAGAGGGCATGATTGGATTAGGGAAGTTCCTTTGAAGTTGACGTGCCGTGTGTGTGTGTATGTGTGCGTGAGAGAGTGTGTGTGTGTGTTTGATGGGGTGTGCGAGACAGAAAGTGTGGTGTATGTGAAGTTCTTTTGTTAGTGTGTGTGTGAAGAGACAGAGAGAGTAATGTTGCTGGTGTGTGTGTGAGAGAGAGGTTCTCTATGTATGTATGTATGTATGGCTTCAGTGATCTGGCTAAACAGAAACCGTACTTGTGGTTCGTCAAGGAGAGAGAGAGAGGGCGAGAATAATTATAGCACTACAAAAACGGCAATATGATACATTTCCTAGAAAGTTTTAGACAATATCATATTGTTACTATGTGCGACTGTTGTAAGATACTCTTCAAGGAAGGTAATTCACAACATTATTTTAAATATTAAAAGTATATTTTTAAAAATAAAAATAAAACGAGCTTTCTTTCAACCTTTCTCTTGACGATTTATTTTTTCTAATTTTATTTGATTTTTATTCACATTCGCTTTCGAAACGTTTTTTCATCAAAGCAATTCCGCTTACTAGACTTTCACTTCAGCTTGATATTTACAAATTACTATACATCTACAGTAGCGAGATGTATAGAAGATATGAACTTCGAAGTGAAATGATTTTTTTAGATCAAGGAATACTAAAAATGAAGTTTCTTAACACCCCTACCCGCAAATTGGAAAACGATTCTTCCTCAAATCTCTAAATGCACATGAATTCGCGTTGAATTAAGTTCAATACTCCAGTATTTCATCATTTACTGTGAACTCTCTAGAGGGAGGATATGATTGTATTATATTGTTTGAAATTTGTTGACCTTGAGCTATATTGCTATCTACTATTTCTACTTTTGCTAAAGAATTTTTTACTCGACAGAAGACTTTCTATTAGTTATTACCTGTGTAAGTAAAGGCTAAGAACTAACACAGCTGGTACAGTGCTTGGAATTTATGTTGAGAATATCACTAAGTTTGAACCGGAACCGGGGTAGGAAATTTGTAATACTAGACATTTCGAACATGCTAAGTGTAACTTGGTACAGCAGAATAGTATTAAAGTAGATTAGCATTTGCTTTTAAGACTAAAATTCAGAATAGAATATAATATAATCAGCTTTAGAATTAATTTGTACCTGTATCTGTTAAATCCAATATCCAAAAATAAAAATGGAAAAAGAGGAACAAGGAAAGAAAAAAAGACGAAAAACAAGAAAAAGAAAAGCATCAATTCAACACCAAGTGCCTCAATTGATCGCATTCCACAAGGTTCAACGAAACCTACTGAAGCAAGCCAACACACTTGCAGCATTACCACGGGCGATGGCGAGGCTAAGGCGTTGGAAAAGACAAGCACCGTTACGGGCATCACCTGATACCTCGGTAAGGCGAGCCGCCAACGATGACAAGAACTTTGCTGTTAGTGGCCCAGCCCCTTCAAACATCTCAAACAACACAGGCTGGAAAAGATAGTTCACTGACAGGTCCTGATAATTATGGATTTTGTTCCGTTCGGCTACGGAAGCAGTGATCCTCCCGTTTATTGCAGCATCCAGGATGTTGGAGGGGAAATAGTATGACAGACTGGGGTGTTCCAAATGAGGCACATACCTCTTACCCAGGGACAAAGGTTAAAACCATCTAGTCTCTTCCCAACACTTCTGGATAATCCCGCCGGCTCCAGAACTCGGGGGGATATTAACCCAAGCCAGGGTCCGCTTAATGATTAAGTTTAGCTCGGTGTAACGAGCGAAACGATCAGCATTTAAGCGACAAGACAGACTATGAAGACCTGTGGAGTCGAGGGGCCTACCACAGCGACATCTTAGTCCCCCACATATGTCGGCTCTCACTCTGAGTTTGATGGAGATGCGGAGCACATCTAAATTGAGTAGACCACCAATGTTGGCTACAGGCAGGGCACCACTCCAGTCCCCTGAGAATCTTACACAAGCAGAAAGTACGTGACACCTAGAAAACTGATCAGTTTGATCAAGGAGAGAGTTGAAAGTGGCACCTGAACGCAGATTGTCCCATATTCTCTGCTTCCATTTATACAAAGAGTAATCACGAAAATACGGATGACTGTAATAAGGATGTTGAGAATAAATGGGTAGTCGGTCAAAGCGGAAGGAAGGAAAAAAGGAAATTTAAAAGGAACCAGCAGGTTAAATAAAACCCCACAGGCTTCTTATATTGTAATAATTTAATTTTTAAATTCTCATCCGGTTTTCATTATATCGATTTGAATATTTTTAATCATGATTGCAACCCCATCTCTATGTTGTAAGTGTCCTTGTTCGACGCCTCTATGTATACCTTTTTATAGGCAGACCCCTTAAGGTCTAACCACTGACTACAAGACAGCCAGTTCCAACGACAATGACGACACCTCTACCACAGCAGCCACTTTGAAACTTCTGTTACTTTTTTTGCAAGATTTTTTTTTCATATGATTTGTTATTAAAAAAATTTCATGTTCATTGTGTGTGTGTGTGTGTGTGTATAATATATATAAATCTACACACATATATACATACATTTACGTATGTATATAGCTATACATTTATATATTTGTATACATGCTTGTATTTTTATTTAAGTGTGTGTATATGTGTCTATAAGGATGTTGACATGATTTAAGTTTTTTTTTCCTTTAGTAAGGAGAGAATTTTGTCTCCAGATTTCATTACCTAGGGAGATTAAATACTGACCAGCTTTTCAACCTCGTCAATCACCAACGCCGGTCTGTGTATGTATGTATGTATGTTTGCATGCATGTATGTGTATGTAAATATGTATATATCACACCTTTCATCACCATTACTTCGTTTTCTTGCCATTTAAATTTATTTACGGTACACCCACGTATTTTTTTCTTCGTCCGGTTTGTGGACTGCTTAAACTCATGGGCCTTTGGCCGCTGCCTTGGCTGACCCCACCTCTTCTCAGTGGGACTATATATATATATATATATATATATATATATATATATATATATTTATATAACGGTTAGTTCTACGTTGCAGTCGAGGGTCACCAATTTGTAATGGTTGTTGTTAAGGTGTTGGTTGCCAGTGTGCAAGATGGAAGAAGAACAGTGATTAAAGTTGTAAAGAAATATTTATTTACCGTTACTTTAATATATGCCACACAACGACGGGCAGGTGTGTGTGTTATATAAAAACAACAGAGTTATCTTTTCTTGTATGTTGTTGCTGTTTATGTTTGGTCAACTGCTACCTGCCTAACTAGGAATTAGAGGAAGGTAGAGTCAATGTTAAGTGTAGGAAGCCGATAAAATGATACCTTCATTGTGCCTGACATTTAAAAAGCAGTGGTGTTGTGATAAGATACTGTATCATAGTTGACATTCTCACTGTAAACCTCTCTCAGTTGAATTATCTCACTAACGGGATTCTGCCTGTGGTCGCCTCTGCGTCATCTTTTTACCAACTCTTTTTTTCCTACAGTGTTTTAGATTTTATAATTATCCAAAACTAGTTGGGAGAGACATATTGTTGAGAACAATGAATTTCGTTGACGGTCTGTTATCTCTATTCTAGCTTTTGGTGGCCTAGAAAAGGTTAGAAGGGTCAAATGGCAAAGACATTATTCTGCTTAGCGAAGGCATCTAGCAAATATAACTGCTGTCACTCGTAGAAAAACTATTGTTTTACTATGAGAAAAGTGCTCTTGAACTGTTAAGTGAAATTTCGCTATCGAGGATCGCATCCACGCCTTGCCTGCATGAACCACTGCATATATATATATATATATATATATATATATATATATATATATAGGTAATCTTCAAGTTTAGGGAGGTAAAAAAAAAGTAAATAAAAATATTCAAGGGAAGTAACTACTCTGTTTATAAATAAATCACACACGTGATTTGATGGAAGTTAACTGTTTATATATAAATCACACACGTGATTGAATATCATAGTACCGACTGAGAGATCGAAAATGCCTCGTGGAAGACCGGCTGCACAACAACTTATTGTTCCTGAAAATGAAATACTCACTCGTGAATTAATATTAGAAGAATATTGGAATATTACTGAGTTATGCAGCAATTCAAGACACAGAATGTTGGAATGGTGTGCGCGCCGTCGGCTTATTAGGAATAAGTTTACCTGCGACGATTGTCTAGTACCATGCGGACTTGTTGCACGTGGTGACAGAATTGATGGGAAAGAATGGTACTGTAAAAACTGTAAACAAAGGAAATCTGTTCGTTACAGTTCATTCTTTGAAAGGAGCCATATTCCACTCTACAATCTGGTGTTGCTTATCTACTGCTGGTGCAAAGATATAATGCAAAAACATATTGTAGATGAGTGTTCTGTTTGCCACACTAGCGTGGTAGATTGGAGCAATTTCTGCCGCGAAGTGTGTGACGAATGGCTTCGGCAAAACTCCGTGGAAATTGGCGGTGTTGACAGTAAAGGACAGCCACTGGTGGTGGAAATAGAGGAAAGCAAGTTCTTTCATCGAAAGTACCACCGTGGGCTGTGGAGACCTGGCCACTGGGTTTTCGGAGGTGTTGAAAGAGACTAAGGGAAGTGTTTCCTTGTAGAAGTGCTCGACCGAACAGAGCGGACACTGTCGGAATTGATACAGCGGTGGATTTTGCCAGGAACCCACATAATCAGTGACGGGTGGGCATCCTATGCCAATACCGGCAACTTGGGAGGATGTACATACACCCACGAAGTTATTGTACATGGGGACCACTTTGTAGAACCAAACGACAATGGAATTCATACACAGAATATAGAAAACTTGTGGATGAGATTGAAAAGAAAACTTCGGTGGCAATTTAGGACATCGGATGAATTATTTTCATCTTGTGTGATTTATTTATAAACAGCTAAAAGAAAACACATTTCAGAGTAGTACGAATAATACTGGTAAGTCGTTCAGTTATTTCCCTTGAGTATTTTTATTTACTTTTTTCTTCGAAAAAGCTTTCTCAAAAAGAGAATACATATTAAAATTTAACTCTACAACATATCTTAAAAATTGCGACGTTTGTTTTATATTATGAAAATAGTATTTATATTAGTTCTTAAAATGGGCACTGTCATGGTATTAGCTGTCAGAATTGAAAGTAGAACTGACAAGGAACGTTACTGCTGGTTTGAGTTGATTCTTTGGCTACTGACTAGCCGGAGCTATCTATCTGTCTGTCTATCTCACTATCTCTGACAGTGCCAAAATGGCACTATCATGCTATTAGCTGTCAGAAGTGAAAGTGCTCACTGCCTGCTAGTGAAGTATCTGTCTGTCTGCCTGTCGATTCTTTGGCTACTGACAGCTAATACCATGACTGGCCGGAGCGAGCTATATGTCTGTCTGTCTGTCTCTCTATCTATCTATTACTCGAAAGTTCGCGCGTCCGCGCTAGCTAGTCGTGAGTAGAAAACACAAATTTAATATAAAAACATATTTCCTGAAATTGCAAATTATTTAAAATATAAAAATATAATTTTCAACAGAGAGAATTTATCAAAATAGAAAACAAATGAAGTTTGAAGTTTAAAAATAATAGGATCGACCACTCACGACTAGCTAGCGCGGACGCGCGACGGGACCACTCTGCTTTAGTAGTACCCTTATACTCTGTGTTTTCAAACGCATGGATATAGGTGTCAAATTTGTTCCAATAACTTTCGAGTGATAGATAGATAGAGAGACAGACAGACAGATAGCTCGCTCCGGCCAGTCATGGTATTAGCTGTCAGTAGCCAAAGAATCAACTCAAACCAGCAGTAACGTTCCTTGTCAGATTTTTCTACTTTCACTTCTGACAAATGCCCTAAATGTAAATTAATCTCAAGAAAAATTAATAAAATAAGACATATATAAAGCTCACTTGAAAAACAATTTAGTTTTTATATATTCGAGATAACCCCAGTTTTTAATGGGGATGAGATAACCAAAAAGTACCTATTTGTCTAATGACTACTAGTTCTCAACTAACTCAACCAACTACTTGTAGTTATTTCAGCGGCTTATTACTACAAGTTCCTGACCGATTATATGTGAATTCAACAGAAAAATTTATCTGGTTTTCTACAATTCAAAATAACCGGACAAGTTCGTGAAATTTGAGACTAGTTATACATAAAAATATAAATTTTAGGTTCGCTGTTAACATCTTAATTGCAAGCCAAAATATTCCTCATTCTTCAAAATTCTTGGCTGACTACCCAACAAACGATATTTGGCGAAAGTTAAGAACGAATTTCAAAAACATAATTTGCAAGGATTGTAACAAAACAGCAGCAACCGGAACTAGAAACTGAGTCTCGTCTCGGGAAATGAGATTTGTATTGGTTGTCGATGTGAAAGTTATAAAATTCTTTCAATATAGGATGATATTTTTAATTTATTTATGATATTTAATCACTACTTGAATATAAAATAAATAATAATAATAATAATAATAATAAAATAAGTTAATATAATGTAAACTTTCCCGGCATGCAATATGTTATAGTATTATAAAGCCCCCGTCACTCGCTTCTCTTCCTTTTCCCCTCTGCTTTCTCTTCATTTCTTTTCTCCATTTTTTTTTTCTTTTCCTTCTCTATTCTGCTTCTTTTAATTATGATACATTTTGATCTTATTTGATCGACTTAACAGTCGAAGTGATGAGACCCGTTTCCCGAGTCTGTTTTAGACACTGAGGGGAAGTTTAATGGAAATGATGTAGTTTAGAATGGATAAGCTAACCTCTCAGGAATGTTGCTTCCCTTTTTGGTTGAGGCATGCCTGTTGGGAATGAGCTGAATATAATTCTGATCCTCACAAACTTCCTCCTTATTTCTAAAACTCATCACCTGTTCTAGTTGAAGAGATGAGGTGAGTTGTAATGTTTCGAGCAGGATCTGACTTCTGTTTGTATCCTTCCGCAGACCATCACTTTTTTCATCTTCGGATTATAGTTTTTTTCTAATTTCCATAATGAATTGTATTTCACTTCATACTATTGTTTTGTCGGCGGAATTATGGTTTAAGCACCCCATTAACATCTCATAACTTTACACACGGGAACTCATATACAAGAAAATATTTTTTCTGTGTGTTTAAGGGCGATTAAGCTGTTGTTTTTAGCACATCCCAGGACCACCTGATACTTTCCTTTATGTATTGATGTTTTTCAATATTTTTTCTCCCATAAAAACATTTAGTTGGATGATGATGCACTCAATGGTGATCCATTACTGGGATTTAAACCAAAAAAATTTCAGACTACGTATGTCGAAAATGTGGAAAATTTAGGATTTATGATGGGGGATCATATAGAGTGCTTAAACTAGAATTTCGCCCCACAATCATTTCTCTGCTGCATTATCACCATCTTCATTTAAATCATCGTCGGTACGTTTTTTGTGACTTTTCTACTTCTCATCCATTGTCTTGTTACGACCTGATGTCGCAATTTGCTAGAATATTACCCACATGGTAAGTATTTGCTTTTTGTGTGTACGAAAACAAAGTCGCAAACTTATCCAGTGCTCTTTTCTGTACAACGCACTCCATTTATAAGTCATTGATATAGTCATTGAAACGAATATGAAAAAAAAAAATGTGCTGGGGATGGAGACTTTCGGAAAATTCACAAGATCCGATTTTTCCGTCATAACTTCGGGTAAAGTGGATATATATTGATTTTTTTTTTTTTGACGGAATCCCACGTTTTTGGTTATGGAGCATCCGATTCTGGAAAAAAAAAATTTTCAAAAATCGCATTTTCGACATTTCATTATGTTACCACAGTTTTGTGAGATTTGGCAGTTATTTCTAGCCGGCTTGAAGGCCTGAGGGTATACTCTTACTTGTTTCAGTCATTTGACTGTGGCCATGCTGGAGCACCGCTTTTAGTCGAGCAAATCGAGCCCAGGACTTATTCTTTGTAAGCCTAGTACTTATTCTATCGGTCGCTTTTGCCGAACCGCTAATTACGGGGACGTAAACATACCACCATCGGTTGTCAAGCGATGTTGGGGGAACAAACATATACACACACATATATATATATATATATATATATATACATACATACATATATGCGACGGGCTTCTTTCAGTTTCCGTCTACCAAATCCACTCACAAGGCTTTGGTCGGCCCGAGGCTATAGTAGAAGACACTTGCCCAAGGTGCCACGCAGTAGGACTGAACCCGGAACCATGTGGTTCGTAAGCAAGCTACTTACCACACAGCCACTTTTTTCTTTTTCTTTTTTTCTTGTTGAAAAATTGAAATTTTACAAACAAATTGTTTTCAAAATCGTAATCTTCATATTTTTCTACGTATTCCGGAAAAATGAAGGGTGGGGGTGAAATTTTGAAGATGCGATTTTTGAAAAAAAATTTTTTTTTTTTCTTCTGTATCGTATCCTCCATAACCAAAAACGTGATGAGATTCCGTAAAAATAAAAAATCAATATATATATATCCATTTTACCCGAAGTTATGACGAAAACATCGGATCTTGTGAATTTTCTGAAAGTCCCCTCCCACTCCCCCAGGGTCGTCAGCGCACATTTTTTTTTTTTTTCTTCATATTCGTTTTCGACACACTTCTTAATACCCCACCCAGGCAGGTTATTTTTTTTTTCTCCCGGATGAAGGTCTTTATATTGACCAAAGAGGTTCTAAACTATACAGAAGGTTATTTATACACAAGAAAAGCTCAAACATTTCGCGAATACGCTGGAAACATTCTCCGGGGCTAATGTAGAATCGCACCTCTTCATGAATGATGGTTTTTTTTTTTTTTTTTTTTTTTTTTCCCGGATTCCTACGTTTTAGATGTCGAAGATTACGAATATGCCCCTCCAAAAAAAGACATTTTCAAATTTCACCCTCTCTCCCCACTCGCCAATTTTTAATTTTGAGCTTTTTTCGAATTTTTTTTTCAATCAACCCTTCCCCCAAACTTTTAATTTTTCAGATTTCACCTCCCACCCCTCACACACACTTTCCGGAGGACCTGGCACAGTCATCCCCCACCCAAAATGCCTTTTTTTTTCCAGTGCATTCCTGTTTTCTATGATGGAGATTCCGAATATGCAAGAACCTACGTTTTCAAAATTTGAAATTCCCCCTCAAATTTTTAATTTTTAACTTTTCTTCAATAATTTTCATGTGTCTGTTCAAGTTGCAACTGTTACTCCACCAAAGGTTGTAAACATGTTCCCTTCACCACCGTCCAAGGGTGAAGACAATGTCATAGATACATACATGCAAATATAAACATACCTATACTTATGCTCAAGCATAAGGGAACATATGTGCACAATCTTCAGCAGAGTAACAGTTATATGTGCAATTTGAACAGACATGGTGCGTGGACATAAACTTGCGTGTGCATGTATGCAGATGAATGCTCACATACATGCGTGCACACGTAAACATATCCATACATGCATGGACACGTATATGATGAACTAACTGTTACTCTCTCAGATGTAGTGCTAAGTTTTGTCAGTGAACAGGTTCGGTTTCAAAGTGACGAAAATATTTTGACACAGATGAAAATTAAATGTTGAAGTGAAATTAAAGTTTTTGTGTGTTCTTGAATGGCTTACAAATATCTCCCATGCTGCAATTGCTTTTGTTTCAACACACGATCTCAGATCAAATCACTTGCTATGCAAGCAAGTACATCTCTGTAATATTTTAAAATTAAATAAAGTTATTCAAAAAGGAAAATTGCTCTACAAGTTGATTTTATATTGTAGAAGTTTACACGCGTACACATGCTCTGCATATATATGGTTCCAGGTTCAGTCTCACAGCATGGCACCTTGGGCAAGTGTCTTCTACTATTACCTCAGACCAACCAAACCCTTGTGAGTGGATCTGGTAGACAGAAACTGAAAGAAGCCCGTCGTATATATATATATGTTTGTGTCCCCCACCACTATCGCTTGACAACCAATGTTGGTGTGTTTATGTCCCTGTAACTTAGCAGTTCAGCAAAAGAGATCAATAGAATAAACACTAGGCTAAGAAAGAATAAGTCCTGGGGTCGATTTGTTCGACTAAAGGCATTGCTACAGCATGGCTGCAGTCAAATGGCTGAAACAGAAGAATATATACACACACACACATCATGTATATGTGATTGATAATATATACATGCACTCTATGCTTCTTTCTCTGTAGTGTTCCTTTACTCATTGCCTGCTACACCAATCCTAACTCTCTTTGCATCTCTTTTTCTCTCTGCTATGTAAAGCATGACTGGAGAAATACCCCACATAATTTCTGAGTTGTCTTTGCCTGTAAGTTAATAGAGCCTAAATAAATCTACCCCAGAGTGCTGAATTGGCAAAAACCAAGGTAATCTTTTGATAATTGTAAAATGGCAAATAAGAAATAAATTGAAAGGAAGTTTGATAAATAATCATTAAATGAAAATAGGAAGTTCAGATATTCACATTATCAAATGCTTTAGATATTATCCTATTTAATTAATGTGTTACAGTTTATTAATTAAAAAAATAAATCTAAGAAAATCTATAACCCAGTACTAAAATAGTTTTTATACAGTTTTGATATTGAAACATTACTCATAACACTAAATGTAACATTAAAAGACTATTATATGTACATAAAACGAAAGCTGGCAAAATAAAATGAGTTGACAGTTGGAACGTCTTTAATGACCAGGACATAGAACTAAAATACTGTCCGTTCACATATTTTGCAGTGATAGCTTTCTACACAAATGTAATGCTATGAAAACTGTTGAAGTCACATTTCCCATGAGAAAACTCTGTCATTACACTTACCTATGAGTAGACATTTAAGTTTTTGGTAAATTTTCACCATTACATCGATCTCGTGAGACAGGAGTAATCCCTGATCAATGGGATTTCAGAATAGCTATCACTAGTGGAGAAGCAATTGGGTGATTGTTTCCTTCTGTGAAAGAATTTTTCGTCCAAAAAATTTAATATTTTACATTTTTGTTCTCCAATTCCATGACATTTTCTAGTAAATTTTTACTATTACAAGTGTAATAGTAAAAATTTACCCACTCTTTTCAAATGTGCTTTTTTTTTATGACACTAACATATATGAGGGTAAGGTAGCTGCTGTTTCTAGCAGGTTGAATAATTTGGTATAAGTGGTATTGACAAGTTGTCTGGGATCTAAGAAGACTATCATCATCATCGTTGTTTAACATCTTCTTTCCATGCTGGCATGGGTTGGACAGGAGCTGGCCAGGCAGAGGCTGCACCATACTTCTGTTTTGCCATGGTTTTTACAGCTGGATAACCACTCTGCAGAATGGACAGAGTGCTTTTTATGTGGCCCCAGCATAAGCGAGGTCAGTTTTGCCATGGTTTTTACAGCTGGATAACCACTCTGCAGAATGGACGGAATGCTTTTTATGTGGCACCAGCATAGGCGAGGTCAGTTTTGGCATGGTTTTTACAGCTGGATGCCCTACCAAATTCCAACCACTTTATAGTGTGGACAATGCTTTTAAGTGGCACCTGCACTGGCAGGGTCACCAAGTAACTTTGCAAGACGAGGAATCTTTGAGATTGGAGGAGGTGATCTCGTGCTAGATGAATGGTTAAGACTGTGACAGAAACAGATGTCTTGCGGTGAGCTGGTAGAAACATTAGCACACCAGGCAAAATGCTTAGCGGTATTTCGTCTGCTGCTAAGGTCGACTTTGCCCTTCATCCTTTCAGGGTCGATTAAATAAGTACCAGTTACGCACTGAGGTCAGTATAATCGACTTAATCCATTTGTCCCCTCTGTGTGTAGCTTTTTGTGGGCAGTAAAGAAATAAGAAACAGGTGTCTTGCTTTAGAGGAGATACATGGTTATCCAGAGGGAGAGAGAGTTAACAAGAGGACAGAAAACAAGTGTGCTGATGTAAAGGAGATACATGGTTTCCTAGCCAAAGGTAAGAGCAATCAAGAATGAGAGAAGAAACAGGTGTGTTGTTGTAGAGGAGATACATAGTTACCCAGTCAGATGGAAGATCAATTAGTTAATTTTTAATGATGTTATAGACTTCCTTGATGGTTATCCTGGCTCCTTAGTCCTACTTTGATCCCACAAGGGGAAATGTATAGGTGTTGGTGGTGGTAATAGTAATGAAGGTTCTTTTCTGCTCTCCTTCTCCAGTATAAGACCCCATCCCCGTACAGCCATTACCAAATGGTATGACCAGCAATAACAGTCTGATCTTGCATTTCCTCAAAGCATTTCAGTCCTCCAGTTGAATGTTAACCATAGAACAACTAACTAAACCATTCTTGGGAACAGCCAACAAGTGTATTGTTTTCATGTGTCCCAGTTACTATATATGATGTTAGATAAAACACTGGTCAACACTTTTTGCTGGCTTCGTTTTGGGGTTATTTTTAGTTAATTTTGAGATGCTGATTTCAAATATGCATCCATTTTTTTCTAATACATCACCTTTTCATTCTATAACATAACCCTATTTTATGATGCACTGTATAAATAATTTATTTGGTGAGGATAGTTTACTAAGACTTATAGCTTCAAACCATAAGTTATAAGGTCAATAAAATATTAAATGAAATGTAAGGTAGCATCACCTTTTACTTAATACATACTGTTGATTCTCTAATATGATGGATAAAACACAAACTTCCACTTGAGGGAGTATTTCATGTCTACACAGTCTCTTTGAATACACCAACAGTAGTCTGCCATCACCAGTGTGTTCCATTGGTTTTGATATCTCTCCTTCATAATCTTGATTGCATGATGAAAGCACTCATCACTCACGTCTCTGGGGTTAGCAGGAAATTCATCAAAATGACTCTTAAAAGAAATGAAGCTTTATGCTCATGTTGCAGCCTAAAAAAGTGGAAATCTATCAAGTAATGTTTCCACTATATCCGTGTAGTTTGCAGCCTTTTCACTCCCCCGAAATCTTTTCACCACAGCCACAAATAAATCTCATGCTCTTTTTTCTACATCAGTTATTGAGCTTGAGAAATTCTGGCATTTTATCATAACTTAGGCCAGGAAATGTATGTATGAATTTGAAACAGTTACCCTCCACATTAACAGCTTTGATAAATTGTTTAATATAAAGGGGTGGGGAGATGATTTTTACTCTTTCAAGAAGTGGTTAGTTAGTGTATGATATTCTTCTCCCCAACAATCAAAAGTTTCTGTTCCCAATGTTTGTCTCTTGCTCAGCTATCCCATAAACACAGGTAACACGGATATTTTGTATACCCTCTGTGTTGACCATTTTTAGATCCACACATGACCCATTTGTGTTCGTATAACTAGTACAACTTTTATGTGATCGTAATTCTCTTTTAAGTGCAAAGAGTAACCAATAGGAAGTGCACCAAACAAGTTTCCATTATGGAGTAATACACATTTTAGACTTCTTTGAATTATCTATAAAGAGTCTCCATTCACTAGGACCATACTGTTCAATACCCATCACATTTAACAGTTACGCCACGTCACAAGAGTAAACAAAATCTTTTCCAGCTGTAAAGAATGTCAAGATATCCTTTTTCTCCTATTCTGATAAAAAGTTATGTTTGTTTCTTTCTGCAACAAATTCTTCTCTTTAAGCCTAGAAGCTAACAGTTCTGATAAGTCTTTTGATAGTCCTAAGTCTCAAATAAAATCATTAAGTTCTGCCTGGTTGAAGTTTTCACGTTCATTGGTTGACATTTCTACAATGTCTATATCTATGTCATTTTCACGATTTACATCTACTTCACATTACTCTTTTACTTGTTTCAGTCATTTGACTGCAGCCATGCTGGAGCACCACCTTTAGTCAAGCAAATCGACCCCAGGACTTATTCTTTGTAAGCCAAGTACTTATTCTATCAGTCCCTTTTGCCGAACCACTAAGTTACGGGGATGTAAACACACCAGCATAGGTTGTCAAGCAATGCTGGGGGGGGGGGGACAAACATATACATATATACGACAGGCTTCTTTCAGTTTCCGTCTACCAAATCCACTCACAAGGCTTTGGTTGGCCCGAGGCTATAGTAGAAGACACTTGCCCAGAACCATGTGGTTGGTAAGCAAGCTACTTACCACACAGCAACTCCTGTGCCTATATCATTTCATTTTCCAGTGAAGGTAGATCCTTGGAAACAGGTGCTGGTATTTCATCTGAGTGAAACACTGGATGAATTGCTAAATCCAGATTTGCGTAACTTATTTTCTGTTGCGTTTTCTTACTATAAATAGAGGTCTTCATGAGACAAAAGTAACAATCGTTTACATGGTTCTTTCGCTCCCACCATACCATAGGAATGCCAAATGTTAGTTGTTTCCTTGTGGCCTTTGTCGATTGGCATAGATTTTCAACACAGGGTTTACATTGTGCAAAGCTCACAATTTATCCTGATCACCAACTTTAAAGTAAGTCAAGTAGGATCTTTTCACAAAGTCACTAATGTTCATTCTTCTTTGTAAAACACCCACATATATAACAAAAAGAGTTGGCAATTCGAGCATTTCCTTCACAATGACACCATGCTACTGAACCCTTGTGTTATTTCATGAAATAAATATGTAAAGAGAGATGAGGAACATATTTATATATCTAGGTTTGTTTAAATACATAGATAAAATAAATATTCAGCAGAAATGTTTAACTATATCTTTTGTACATTTGTTGATAGTAAGAAGAGATTAACAACGCAGATTAAGATGACCAAGCACACAGTTTTTAGGAAATGCACTTCTACACAGGAACATATACTTGGCCAACAGAACGTCACATCCTCACTCACTGAGACTCTTACTGCTAACATACCCTACAAAAAATGCATTGAGAAATTTCTAAAACATGGAGCTACAGGTGGGACCAATATGGGCCAGCTCATAGAAAAAAAACTATTGCCATTTTTAAACTCAGTGACTCCAGATTACCCCAAAACAGATCTCAAAGTTAGGTCAACTGACAAAAAGTTAGAATTTTTTGGCCAGTGTAATCATTGGTCCTCACAAGGATTTTATTGTGAGGTATATAGATCCTGTCAGATAACTCCCAGGATACACTGGAAGCAGTTCATATGGAAGTGTTCATGCTATCCAAGCTTCAGAGCTATGAAGGAAGTTGGTGATGCCACTTAAATGGTGATTTTGTTGAGGATTGAAGGCTTTTATTTCAAACATCTCTGCACAGTTTCCTCAAAGGTAGTCAATGCCTTTTAATGCAGTCCTGGATGTTGTCAGTGCCGTAAGATAGCACTGCTGCTGACTGCAAATAAAGATAATTGATACTGACACTTCTTTGACAAGCTGCTTTTTTCATGAAGATTTATCCTACTGCAAGCCCAAACATTCTCTTGAGAATCGGTTATAAGAGTCATCAATCTTGGAGTGACACAAGAGAAATTTATTAAAGACACTGGTACTAGTGCACACCTCACTTTGGGCATGTACTTTTGTCCTTATGGCCATCTCAGCAGTCACATCAAGGAACTGACAGGTGTTTACAAATTTATTAGGACAACAATATGTAAGGAAGGCATTTATATAAGCTTTTGATTCACATGATGAATGCTTTGAAGAGACTGACAAAAACCAATCTTAACTTTTTTAAAGGTAGAAATCTTGTGGAGAAATACTTTTATGTTTTATTGGAATAAATTATATATTAAAAAATTGTAATAGTGTAAGATTATCGTAATTCCAACAAAATGACAAATATATCACAATTTGAGTTTGTGTACATGTGTAATTTTCAAGGATCTCCTCTAATGTGGTGCCACCATTTCTGTACTGATTCACGCTGTTCCCAGATCAGTTTTTTACCATATGTCACATACCATCTGAAAATCAAAAATGGAAATACAAGTTTCAATTTACCACAGTATCAGAAGTTCAGAATTAGCCTATGTTACCCCACCACTGAAGCCAAAATCCTAGTTTTCCAGTAGAGAAGGATATAATCAACCTTACTGGAACTTATTTTCAGCCAACTTGGAAAGATGACAAGTGAAGCTGGCCTAGAAAAATCTGAATTGATATAAAAAAACAATGCAAGTTTGATTTCAGTGAAAGTTAAGAAATATTACATTTAGACTTTCATGACAATAAACTCTTTCATGGTTTCAGTACCTATTCTATTGATTGCTTTTTGCTGAACCACTAAGTTTCAAGAAAATAAACAAATCAACAATGTCAGACAGTGAAAGACAAACACAATGACTCACACAACATGCTTCTGCACAGTTCCATTTTACCAAATTCATAAGACATTGGTAGGCCTAGGACCACAGTAGAAGACACTTGCCCAAGGTGCTGCACAGTGGGACTGAACCCAAAATCATGTGCTTGTGAAGCAACCTTAACCACACAGCCATTTACACTATTTAAGTGCTTTGGCTTAATTTTGAAATTAGACCAGAATTTGTGGGAATTTTATAAGTAATTTTATCAACATATGCACCTAGATTAAAGTAGTGTTTATATACAGATGTAGAATGGTGCTAGCTGTAATATTCTATCTTAGAGAAACTTCTCTTTAGAGTTTTGGAGTGTTGAAAAACACAATTTGCTCAGAATGCCATTACACACCAGTGTTTTGGATTTAGCCTCTTCAGTGACAAACACCTTTGGTTGTTAAAATGGGTGGATTGCTGTCACAAAGTGAATTGGTATCAAAAGGGTTATGCTTTGAGATAGACAAAAATAGCAAATACTTCAGAAATGATGTTGGTAATGCTCACTTACAGTCCAAATAGCATGCCTCCAAGATGAGCTGCATGGTCGAAGAATTTCCAGCCAGCTAATACACCAATTGTGTCAAAGACAATGATTACTTTCATTACCTAAAAATAAAATGCATTTATATAATAGATAATCCATTTATTGATGACGTTTATTTTTATAGATTGAACTTTTACAGGCTCTCTCCCTCACCCCACACTCCTGTTCTCACTGTTCCACTCCTCATTTCTACTTATCTTGTGCCTTGATCCACCCAGACACCTCATCTCTATTGCGTCTCTTTCCAGCTCCACCAGTTATATAGAAACTTGTTCTGCTCTGGTCACGTCTTTCATACATTTATCCTTCATCCCTTAGCATAAAGCTTTCCCCTCAGGATTTGTAGTCTTTCAAACTGCATGGTGACCCCTCACAGGTACTGATGCCATGAAAAAACTCCCATAATATGTTGTAATGGGGTTGGTATCAAGAAGGACACCAGTCATAGAAATTATGTCAAAGCAGACACTTAAATACAATACAGTCCTTGGGCCCATCAGAACCTATTAAACTGTCTAATATATATTTTGTGATGTCCTTTTCTGAAGGCTATTAACAATCAAAGTGAAGTACTGCAACTACTGCTTAGCCATCACATGCAAGAGAGTATGATCTTGTAGCTTGTACCAAGCTTTCGCTATTTGTTTCAGGTGTCTAATTTCAAGCATACATAAACACCCTCTCAACTCTCCCACCCCTGACCCAGCAGATCACCCAGGATGAGACTGTTAGGGTCAAGGTCAGCTGTAGTACTAATTTTCACCTGAGTAAAGTGAAACAACATAAAATTATGTGCCCTGCTTATTAGATCAAACTTCCACCCACACATATACATACTTCCTTGCTGCAATTTTTTACTATTCTTAGGTACATAAAACTAAGTTCAATTCAGTAATAAACAGAAACACTAGTGTTCCAAAGATAAAACTTGATGTTTCTATCTCTGTTGATTTAGGTAATTTCATAAACACTTTCTCTTCATTTTGTAACTGAATAGTTTTCTTTTCTTTTCCAAAATCATAGCCCAAATCAATGAAATGGTTTTATACAAGACATGTAGATATAACAACATGGTTCTCTACCTTCTTTTACTTTCTCCTTAGTATCTTCATTAAAGAGGTATATGTAACTCGCACTACAATAGAGGTAACCCAACAAGGAAATCAAAAACTCCAAAATAAAACAAGAAAGAGAATGCTTAACCTTTTTCATACCAACCTGCCCGAGACTACATACCTATCAGCTTAAAAAAAAAATAAAGTAGACTCATTGGTTAATGTACTTTGGGGGAACACTCTGAAAGCCTTTGATTATAAGCTGGTTCTATCAGAGCTAACATGGGACTAAACAACAACAATGCTGGACACATCTACATAATGTTAATAAATTTCATAAGGATACTCACTGCACCAGCTGAAAAAGAATGAGGGATGATATCACCAATGAATGCTATTGATAATTGTGCATTAGGATAAGTAAGGCAGACAGCTCCAAGAACAGCCATCAGGGCACCAGACTAACAATAAATAAAAAAGAAGAAAGAATTACTAATATCATAGATCAATGTCTTTAAAAAAGTAACTGTAAAATATGAATGCAATAATGCTTTGGTTTGGTAAACAAATATACTATTACTAGCAAATGCAGAGCCAACTAATACTTTGTGAGTAGAATTGGTAAGCAGAAATTATGGAAACCTGTTTGTATGTGTATATGCACAGTCTTCCAACTCATTGGATCATTTCAAACTGTCCGACCCATGGAAGATGGATGTTAAATGATGAAGATGATGTATGTACAGATATATATACATAAAACTAGAGGTAGTCGATAGCTTCCGCTATCTGGGCGACCAAGTTAGTAGTGGGGGTGGGTGCGCTGAAAGTGTAGCTGCTAGAATAAGAATAGCCTGGGCAAAGTTTAGAGAGCTCTTACCCCTGCTGGCGACAAAGGGACTCTCACTCAGAGTAAAAGGCAGACTGTATGACGCATGCGTACGAACAGCCATGCTACATGGCAGTGAAACATGGGCTGTAACTGCTGAGGACATACGTAAGCTTGCAAGGAATGAAGCCAGTATGCTCCGTTGGATGTGTAATGTCAATGTGAATACCCGTCAGAGTGTAAGTATCTTGAGAGAAAAGCTGAACATTAGAAGCATCAGTTGTGGCGTGCAAGAGAGACGATTGCGCTGGTATGGACATGTGGTGAGAATGGATGAGGATAGCTGCGTGAAAAAGTGCCACACCCTAACAGTTGAGGGAACCCGTGGAAGAGGTAGGCCCAGGAAGACCTGGGCTGAGGTGGTGAGGCAAGACCTTCGTACATTGGGCCTCACCGAGGCGATGACTACTGACCGAGACCTTTGGAAATGTGCTGTGCGTGAGAAGACCCGGCAAGCCAAGTAAGATCGTTGCCAGTGCCCCTGGACTGGTTCTTGTGCGGGTGGCACATGAGATGCACGATTTTGAGCGTGGCCGTTGCCAGTACCGCCTGACTGGCTCCCGTAGGATTTTCGAGCGAGATCGTTGCCAGTGCCCCTGGACTGGCTTGTGCGGGTGGCACATAAAAGACACCATTTCAAGCGTGGCCGTTTTCGTGCGGGTGACACGTAAAAGCACCCACTACACTCTCTGAGTGGTTGGC
Organism: Octopus bimaculoides; assembly: GCF_046866305.1. Classification (NCBI taxonomy): domain Eukaryota; kingdom Metazoa; phylum Mollusca; class Cephalopoda; order Octopoda; family Octopodidae; genus Octopus; species Octopus bimaculoides. Next base: position 35,671,704 of record NC_142936.1, on the reverse strand, counting down.
GTTAGGAAGGGCATCCAGCTGTAGAAACTCTGCCAAATTAGACTGGAGCCTGGTGTTGCCATCCGGTTTCACCAGTCCTCAGTCAAATCGTCCAACCCATGCTAGCATGGAAAGCGGACGTTAAACGATGATGATGATGATGATGAAATAATATATATGAAACCATAGCTATCACTTGCAACCAAACATGACTTGGTAGCATATACCAGGTTTTCACTAGCTATTTTAGGTGCCTGTGTGGTGATGAGCAAACATAACACTCTTTCATCCCTCCCACCTCCTTGACTCAACAGAACACTGAGGATGTAACAGCAAGAGGGAGAGAGAGACTAGAGCATGCCATGCTCAAGGACACAACATGCCAACCTCCAGAAAGTGAATCCATGACCTTATGATTGATAGCCTAACCACTAGGCAATGTGCCTTCACATATATATATATATATATATATATATATATATCACCATCACCACCATCTGTTTTCCATGCTAGCATGGGTTGGATGGTTTGACAGGATCCTACAGATCACACAACAGTCAAGCTCCAATGACAGCATCAGTGTTTTCTATACCTGAATACTCTTCCTAACCCCAACTGTTTAACAGTGTGTACTGGGTGATTTGTTTTTCATGCCACCAACATTAGTAAGGTTGCCAAGTAACTGGCAAGACACGAAAAAGCCTCAGCTGAATGGAAGTGTATTTAAAAGAAGAGGAGGTGGCATTATGCCAAGTGTTGAAAGTATGATAGAGGAACAGGAATAAGTGTCTTGATGTAGATAAAGGTTGGTGGGATACCTTTGACAATATGTCTTCCGTCAAGGCTGAGCTGGAGGATCAACCAGGTATCAAAACAAAGTTACAGTGTGGGCTTGCTAAGATTTTACCTCTTTTCAATTATGTTTGCTGCACTCAATAATTAAATGACCAAATAATATAGTATTTAGAATAAATAGTAAATACAGAATTAAAAAGTTTAAGGGGAAAAAATAGAAAAGAATGAGTCAAAATTAGGGCCTTAGAACAAAAACTGAAACTTACAGCACCAACAGAAGGTGTAAATTGGCATCGGGTAATCTTGACACAGTAGCTGAGCAGAGAGGCAACCGTGGCTGGAAAATAAATATTATTATTAATACCACATTTTCTATGCTAGGTTTTTTTTTTAACAAAACAAAACAATAAACAACATTGTGACATAGATGAAATAATCTGAAGTAAAATTAGATGTATTTTCCATATAATGTGCCATAATTAGATGGCATATTATATGGAAAATACATCTAATTTTACTTCAGTTGATTTTGAGTGGGTGATGTTAATCAATTAGATCCACCTAATACTTGACTGGTACAATATTTCAATGACCCTCCCTACCAAAGGATAGAGAATAAAGTTGAGCTCAGAACATGAAGAATCAAAAGAAATACTGCACTAATGATTCTGTTAGCTTGCCACCTGTTTTCTTAAAAGATTTATTCAATATCAGTTTCTTCCTATACTTCAAAATACTTTTATTTTTTTAAGGGTAGAGATAAAGTTAATTAGCATATTATATTACTAGTTCTCACTTTGCAGACCTTGAAGTGACAGTGAAATCTGGTGCAAGTTTGTACTAGGAGTTACAATAAACTAGTTTTGGTTTATCTCCCTTAACCAGTTCAAATTAAATTCCACAACTATTCATCATCATCATTTAACGTCCACTTTCCATGCTGGCATGGGTTGGACAGTTTGACTGAAAACTAGTAAGCTGGGGAGTGGCACCAGGTTCCAATCTGATTTGGCATAGTTTCTACAGCTGGGTGCCCTTCCTAACTCCAACCACTGCAAGACTGTAGTGAATGCTTTTTATGTGCCATTGGCATGGGTGCCAGTTACATGATACTGGCATCAGCCATGACTACGATGTCACTCGGTTTGACAGGTCTACTCAAGCACAGCATATCGCCAAAGGTCTCAGTCACCTGTCACAGCCTCTGTTGAGGCCCAACATTCAAACAGTGGATTTTATGTGCCAGTTACATGGTACTGGTATTGGCCACAACTACAATTTCACTTGGATTGACAGGTTTCCTCAAGCACAGCATATTGCCCAACATTCAAAGGGTGCCTTTTTACATGCCAGTTACACGACTACAATCTCATTTGGCTTCACAGGTCTTCTCAAGCCAGTTACATAACTACAATCTCACTTGGCTTGATGGGTCTTCTCAAGCATGGCATATCACCAAAGGTCTCTGTCACTTGTCATTACTGCTGTGAGGCCCAACAATCGAAGATCATGCTTCACCACCAAGTCCTATGTCTTCCTAGGTCTACCTCTTCCACAGGTTCCCTCCACCATTAGAGTGTAGCATGTTTGGTGGTCTGTGGCCAGTCTCATTCATCACAGCTTTTGGGATCCAGGCGAAACCATTACGGCGGAGAAGTACTGTCAGCAAATGGATGAAATGCATAAGAAACTCCAACAACAGCCAGCATTGGTCAATAGAAAAGGACCAATTCTTCTCTACGACAATGCTTGATCACCCGTCACACAACTGACCCCGCAAAAATTGAATGAATTTGGCTACAAAACTCTGCCTCATCCACCATACTCACCAGACCTCTTGCCTACCGACTACCACTTTTTCAAGTATCTCGACAACTTCCAGCATGAGAAATGCTTCAAAAACCAAGATAGTGCCAAACACACCTTCAATGACTTCATTGCCACCAGAACACAGGATTTTTACGCTACTAGCATAAGTAAACTTGTCTCGCGTTGGCAAAAGTGTGTTGATTCTGATGGTGCTTATTTCAATTAATAAAGTTTTGTTTGAGCCGAGATATGTGCATCTGAATTTAAAGGTTAAAAACTGCAAGAACTTTCTTGACAACCTAATAATAATAATATGAGTGGTATAATGTGAGGATTAGTTGTGTGCTAGGTCGGACAGAGTTGCTTATCTGAACATTTTTCTTCGTAATGTCCACTGAGTGAGGCAAGTATCACAAATATGAGGTAGAGAAACTTAAGGGAGCTAATTTATATGGAACAGAAGTTATACCCTCATGGCAAGGCCAAGATGGCTGGACCATGGACAACCAAACACCATGGTTGCCCTATTCCCTAGATAAAGGCAATGTAAAATATCCACAAAGCAAAAGCTGCTAATTAACCTATAACATGGGAAAAGCAAGGATAGAGTCATAATATGTACAAGAGAAAACAGAATGGGTAACAAAACAAATGAAGAGACAGACAGACAAACAGATGAAGTTTTCAAGAATTAGAGCTACAGTAGAGGAAACAATAGAACATTTGGATAAAAACAGAGTGGGTAACAAAACAAATGAAGGGATGAAATTTTCAAGATTTAGAGCTACAATAAACAGAATTGAACATTTGGATTTCTTAACTTACATCTATTTTCTAAATTGGCTTCTGCAAAACTAATCTGTATTACAATATCTTTTCATGTGTCTTAATTATCTCATTTATAAAACCCAACATTCTCATCAATATCAGACTGTCTATTTCTACATAACGAAGCTTCAATAAACAAGTGTTAGCAAAAGAATATTAATACAAGTAGCTCAGAATAAAATTCTGAAAACTCCTACATAATAGGATGAACAGCTACAGTGGCAGCTCATAGATAAAATTAGTTGGGGTGCTGCTTCAGAAAAGTTTTAGCTGTTGTTTTGACATTGTATAAAAGGAAACAAACATATAAAAAGAATATTTATACATAAACTTGATCAGTTCATATTTTAGCCACTGCTGGATAGGGTGTTTAATTTGTTCACTGAACACTGCCACAAATTTCCTCCTTGTTTTTCAAAAATCCGGGTGGGGAATCTGCCCTATTTTTCAAATCCCAGCAACAACACTGAAGCTGGAAGCAGGATAATAATCTAATTCTACACTTCATCACATTCAAGAATATAAACATGTTTTTAAGCACAACACACGCAGAGTCAAAAAGAAACACTACTTTTCACCAGCACTGCGTGAATGATAGTACTGTCTCTCCCTAGCGTGAAGCTTCCTATCTCGGACATGTAAGCATGTGCACAACAAACACTTCATCACTAGAACTGTGAAGCGCACAGTTCTATACAAGAATTTTTGTATTTTTTTTTATAAACTAGGGAATGGCTACTGACATTAAGCGTAAGAATTATATAATGTACAAGTATAAAGAAAGAATTAAAGAAAAAAGGACTCATTATATTGAATGTTATCGATAATATCAAGTGGAAATAGGGGGTGATGCAGTTCTACAGTGCCTATATACGAGCTGCCACTGAACATCTACATAATAGGATGGTACAGGTTTAAAGACAAATAAGCCATGACAAGCTAACCTGCTCTCAATGTTCAAGAAAATCTTATATTTTCTTACAAGCCTTTTACCCAAGAAGCTCTGATAATTAAAGAGTCATTTCAGACTAGTAGTACTCAAGGAAAACCCACAGTTATTTTGAAAATCATAAGATATTGTCTATCACAATATTTTATAAGACATTTAAAATCATGTTACTGTACAGACATGTTATTTAAGATATATTGATGCATCATGACAAATGGATGTTCCCTTCAGTAAACACACTCATTCTCTTTGCCTCTTCTTTCAACTATACCACGACCCCCTGTGCTAAACACATTCTCTCTCTCTCTCTTTCTCTCTTCCTTCAACTATTTATCCTCATAACATAATAGCAATCACCTTTTCCTAGCTTTCACTGGTCACACTCCTCTCTCTCTCTCTTCACCTCTCCTTTCAACTAACCAACATTTGGCCTGAGCACATTAATATATAGATATTAGGTCCAGTGGCTAATGGCCATATGCTTTTCAGTTGACTATGCTGCCAAGTTTACTTCAATCTGACAACAAATCCCAATCATACTTCATAGTTGAGAGGGTAGCAGAATGAAGAGATCCTGTTGTGGAAGCATACAAAGGTCCAACTTAAAGCCCCACCTCTCCACAGAAGATTACTACAATTTCTGTTGTGAATATGCTACAAATATGAAATGAAAGAAAGGAGAAACACTTACCAGAACTCAGATAAAAGGCAAGGAATTGTTCTTTTCCAAATAAATTTAATGCTACATTTGAAAATGACCAGAGGACATACATATTAGTAAACAAATGCATAAAGTTGTATTGGCTAAATGCTGACAGAAGCATTGACCAGCATGGTGCCGCTAGAAAAAGAAAAAGGAGAAAATTGTATATGAAATACTTAATAAAAGGAAATTTAATATAATTAACAAAAATAATTGCTTAAGTACAGAATTTTCTAGCACTAGACCAAAACTAGAGAAAGATTTGATAAATATATCTTTATCATCATTTTAACATCCACTTTCCATCCTTGCATGGTCAGACGGATTAATTAAAGCAGATTTTCTGTCTGAATGCTCTTCTTGTTACCAATCCTTGCTTGGACATGTTTTCATAGAATATTGTAAAAACATTATTTGTATGACAATGACACTCATAGCTATCATATAATGTCAAGACAAGAAGACGCAAGCACACACACACTCACCCCCTTCCCTCCACACACACACACCCATACAGGGTGCGTAAGGTGCCTGAAGACATACCATTTTCTGGTCATTGCTGCATTTTTTGCTAACTCTGTATAATCGTTGTTTCAGAAAATAATGGCAGACCCTCAACTTACTCAAGAAATGAAGAGGCATGCTCTTAATGTGGTTATAAAGGCTGAGATTAGCAATTTGGAAATATCTTGATTTTTAAAAGTTACCAGATCTTTCATCTATAAAGTTTGTAAGGAGCTAGAGACTGAAGATGGAAACATATCAAAGCATAAAAAGCATTCTAAACACTTTGAAATCATCAGAACACCTGAATTTATCCAGCAAGTTCAACAGATCATTGATTACAATACCAGAAAGTCCATGAGGTCAATTGAAAAACTTCGACCAAGATCAAAAAGTTAACAGAAGAAATGACAGATGGTTATGTGCAGACCCTTTTGAAGTTCCAAGTGTTGTGCATACACAATTTCCTGCAACTGTCATGGTTTTAGGGGTTGTCAGCAATGAAGGACATGTGATGCCTCCTTACTTCTTTCCACAAGGCCTTAGAGTTAACTCTACCACCTACATTGAGGTTCAGGAAACAATTGTTAAACCCTGGATAGACAGTGTATGCAATGGAAGGCCATATGTGTTTTAGTAAGACTCTGTACTATCACACATGGTTCTAGTAACACAGGAATAGATAGCTGAAAATTTTCATGATTACATAAGCCTCCTGATTTCTCAGATCTCAATCCATTGGACTATTTACATGTGAAGTGTTGTTGAGAGAGAGGTCAATGAACACACCCATAACATCAAAGATTTTTTGAACCAGAACCATTTTATTCAAGCATGTAGATGATTTAGATCTCATAAAGAAGCAGTTGTTGAAGCTGAAGGTGGCTTTATTGAATAACATTAAGCCTAGTACTTATTCTATCGGTCGGCTTTTGCCAAACTGCTAAGTTACAGTGATGTAAACACACCAACATTGGTTTTCAAGCAATGGTGGGGGAACAAAGCAGACACATACACTCACAAACATAAACATTCATGTGTGTGATGGACTTCTTTCAGTTTCCGTCTACCAAATCTACTCAAGGCTTTGGTCAGCCTGAAGCTATAGTAGTAGACAGTTGCCCAAGGTGCCATGCAGTGGGACTGAACCCGGAACCATGTGGTTGGCAAGCAAGCTACTTACCACGCAGTCACCCCTGTGCCTGGCAAGCCAAGTGAGACCAAAATCCAAGGCCTCTGCCAGGGATGTAGCCAGCCCACTTATGCATACTCCGCTTGCAAAGACCTGTTGAGGCAAGTGAAATCGAAGTCGAACTAAATTCAACGACAGGCCCCCATGCCAACATCTCCTCCATTGGACACTAAACTCTGCTTGCGAAGACCTGTTGGGGCAAGCGAAATCGTGATGGCACCACTTTTCGAGCGTGATCGTTACCAGCGTCGCCTTCCTGGCACTTGTGCCGGTGGCATGTGAAAAGTCATTTGAGTGAGATCATTGCCAGTGCTGCTGGACTGGCTCCTGTGGAGGTGGCACGTAAAATACACCATTTTGAGCGTGGCCGTTGCCAGTACTGCCTGACTAGCCTTCGTGCCGGTGGCACGTAAAAGCACTCACTACACTCTCAGAGTGGTTGGCATTAGGAAGGGCATCCAGCTGTAGAAACTCTGCCAAATTAGATTGGAGCCTGGTGTAGCCATCTGGATCACCAGTTCTCAGTCAAATCATCCAACCCATGCTAGCATGGAAAGCAGACGTTAAACGATGATGATGATATGTATATATATATATATATATATATATATGTGTGTGTGTGTGTGTGTGTATATATATGTGTATGTGCATATATATGTTCGTGTCTCTTTGTCATGTCATCAGAGGATTGTTGTAAATAAGTGTTACCATCATACAAGCAGAGTCCCCTGTGTCCTGTCTTCTGTGAAAACATATCCAACCATGAGGAAATATTATGTTGCTTGAAAACAAGAAAAGCATCTGACTGTAGAAAATCTGCCTCAGTGAATTCCATCTGACTCATGCAAGCATAGAAAAGTTGATGATAAAATGATATTTCTTAAACTATATGTGGTAACGATAATTAAATCAAGAGCATTGTAAAAAATCTGTGTGATTTGCTGTGATAAAGTACTTCCACTCACACACCTCTTTCATCAACAATAACAATTTGTAGCTAAACATTTTCTCTTCTACATAGAACCATGGAAATAATCTTATTCTCAACTAACAGGATAACTCTGCAACCCATCTTTCCCTTATTTTAAGCCACATAATTTAAACAACTTTTATACCTAGCTGTATCAAATTACCACCATGCTCACATACCCTATTTCTTAGCTTTAGCCAGCCCTTCCCTGAGAACATGGGGACAACCTTTATCTCCACCAGCCTTAGGATTTCACTCTGAATACCCCTAGAAGCTAACCTTCCCTCTCCTCAAAAATATATCCATCTAACCCATGCAGCATGGTAAAAACAAAAATAAAAACAAATGAAATACAACTGGGAGACAAATGTTGCTGAAAGCTACAGACAGATTCTAGCATAACACAATGTCTCAGCCAAGCAGAAGTTAACAAGGTGGTGTAATGATACAGTACACAGAGCCATACAGGCTAAGAAACAGATCTAGACAGAACAAGAGCACTCAGAGAGTGAAAATCTCGGCCAAGGCAACACCAACATCCTCTCAACAATTGGCTGGAGATGATTTTTAAAATGTGAATGTCTGAAATAAACTCAAGTGCTCTCACAAACAAGAATACTAAAAATAAACCAGACCACTCTCAAAACTTCAGTAAAAAAAAAAAAAGGAAAAATAATCCAGAATCCTTTTCCAGTACCAGATCAATTCCAAAATCTAATCAGTTTGTGCCAGTCATGAGGCCAAACATCACTGAAAGTGTCATCTGAATTCATCCAGCAGTTCTTGAGATATCTTGTCTACAGACAAACAAACAAACACAACTGAAAACAATACCTCTGCCTTAGCGAAGGCAGAGGTAATAAAATAAAAGTGGAGAGCAAGGAAACATATAAGACAGTGTGCATATATATATATATATATATATATATATATATATATATATATATATATATATATACACACACACATAGACAAACAGCATCTTTCAGTTTCTGTCTACCAAATCCACTCACAAGGTTTTGATCAGCCTGGGGTGATAGTAGGAGACATTTGCCTGAGGTGCTATGCAGTTGGACTAAACCCAAAATCATGTGCTTGAAAAGCAAACTTCTTAACCATACAACCATGCTTGTACTTATCTCTTTCAAAAAATATCTAGGCATCTGAAGAATTTGAACAGAAAAACAGTAATAAATTTCTAACTCACACACCAGAGTTTGGATTACTGCAGAAGTATTTCATCAAGGTAGGTTGTGCAGATGGCAATCGCCATGCTAGAAACACAAGAACATTTGCTCCAATAATGCTAACTACATACTTCTGTCCATCACTGAGACTGTTCCACCACATATTTAGCTGAAAAGAAAGACAAAAGAATTAATTATTATTAGTGGCTAAATGCATCATCTTTATATTAATGCTTGATTTTCTATCCTAACATAGTTTGAATAAGTTTTAATACATTTTTCCATACTGTTTTGGTCTTATACTTTATGTTTATTCTGTCTACATTGTCTTCTTTTCTTTCTAGACCTTTGCAAACTGATAAGATTGATGTAACTGATAACCAACCAGAACACTGACAGCAAAAAAATGTGAACTAAGATCTGGTTTAAATACTTGCAACAAAGGAAATTCTGATAAAGTTACCCAAAGACCAACTTTTTCTCTTCGACTACTGCAGATGTTTCCACTTTCCATTACCAGGTAGTTAAAATAAGTGAAGGTAAATTGAAAAGCTTATTAAAAAGCACAAAGTCCAATTTATGACCTAATAAGGAGGCATCAAACCTTCAACTGCAACTCTTAGCCAAAGAAGATCTTAATTCAAGCTACATGGTGACCTCACTACTGCTGGTGCCACAAAAAAAGCACCCAGTGCACATTGTAAAATGGTTGGTATTAGGAAGAGCATCCAGCCTAGAAACCATGTCAAAGCAGACATTCAAGCACAATGTAGCATTTGGACCCATCAGTCAAACTGTCAGTGTGGAACATGAATGTTAAATGATAATGATGATGATGCACTGTCTAACTTTCCATACATATCTCATATAGCTAATATACTGTTGCTAAAAATTCACAAAACTTCTTCTTCCCTATTCCCTAGAATCCTCTACAGTACTAACTGTATTGTTGAAGGAGCAGAAATGATCAATAATATCCATCACGTCAGTTGAATAGACTTGGTCTTCAGCAAAACTGAAGTTCTAGTTCCCTGTCAGTTTATCAAGGAATCCTTTGCTTACACTTAGTACATGATACTGAGTTTTAAGCTACTCCCTAGCAACTGAGCAAGGCCACTTCTCACATGCTTCTAGATTGTCCCTTGCTACTACTGTTAACCATTAAAACTTTTGACTTTGGCCCACTTTTTCATGTTTCAATTTTTTTTACAGTTCTTCAACAAATTTTCTACTGAAAATCAGATTGTCAATATACAAAATATCATAGACTCCTGATGTTGGTGTAACTGCCTTAAAGAGTTTCCTGAAGGAAATGCTAGGGACAGTACTTATGTAGACACAGTAAATTCCACAAGCTTACTAATAATCTTCACTCCAGCTGCCTACAAAAATATTTCATACTAACACAGCTTGAGCCACTCTGTGGTTGTTCAATCTGCTAGTACTGGCCATGAAATCTTCCTCAATTAACATCTACCACTTTACAAATATGTAATCCCAAATACATTATATCTGAAATAAAGACAGTTTGTTAACAGCTAGAACACCTTTGGTCACAGTTCTGAGTTATCCTGAACCAAATAGATGTTTTAAAATTCACAATTCACATTCAGTGTAACAAATGATGTGTTACCAAGTCTGTTTGTTGTTAAATGAAAAAGAGCATAATGCATTATCTTAGATTTTCTGATATCAGAAATTACACAACCTTTGCAATTCATCTGTCTTTCCTTATAAAACAATATATTTTTTAAATGATTGTCCACATTTCAGAAAATATATAAATAAGGCCATCATTCAAAATTTTAAATTCAATAAGCATATAGATATGTGTAAAAAGAGATAGAGATATGAATGTCTTACTGAGGCTAAAAACAGCAGTAATACTGTCTTCTATAGGACCGTCACATTTAGTGAATAAATGGATAGGAATAAATAGATAGACAGACAAATGAATAAATGGATGAAAAAATTTAAAATTGGGGGAGGGGCTGAAATTTGAGCCCCTTATTAAACTTTATAACATTAATTATTAAACATTATTTGTTTCTCATAAAATGATGTATCTTTAATTAACATTCAATTATTATTTACAATTATTTAAGGCAAACACAAGTAAAGCGCAAATTCTTTTCACTTTAATGTTTTTGTCTATATTTAATTTCAATTTGCATATGTTCGTCAATTCACTGCAATCACTTTAAAGTAAACAAAATCAAACCTTTAAATGGGGGGGGGATTTAAAAAAAAAATTTCGTATATTCATAATTGCCAACATTTAAAACATAGGAATCACAAAAAAATTTTTTTTTTTAATGCATTTTTCAAGGAGAGGTGCAATTCTGCATTAGCCCAAGAATTTTCATAGTGGAAAGTGAGGGGAGGGGTCATTCAAATGAAATTTTAAAAATTTGACTTCAGAAAAGTTTGAATGCAAAAAAACCAAGGGATCATAAAATATCAGTGTAGCCTAATGTCAGCTACAGTGTAGCCCTTTGTTGCTTTGGTTGTATTTCCCAACCCTTAATAATGTATTATCATGTATGATTAGCAATGTCACATTGCTAGAGACTTGAGCTTGCTACATTCCTGGAATATCATCACTTATGGCAAATAGACTGACCCGACAGAGTGTAAGTATCTTGAGAGAAAAGCTGAACATAAGAAGCATCAGTTGTGGTGTGCAAGAGAGATGATTGTGCTGGTATGGACATGTGGTGAGAATGGATGGGGATAGCTGCGTGAAAAAGTGCCACATCCTAACAGTTGAGGGAACCCGTGGAAGAGGTGGGCCCAGGAAAACCTGGGCTGAGGTGGTGAGGCAAGACCTTCAAACATTGGGCCTCACCGAGGCGATGACTACTGACCGAGACCTTTGGAAATGTGCTGTGCGTGAGAAGACCCGGTAAGCCAAGTGAGACCAAGTGAGATCGTTGCCAGTGCCCCTGGCTCTTGTGCGGGTGGCATATAAGATGCACCATTTTGAGCGTGGCTGTTGTCAGTACCACGTGACTGGCCTTCGTAGGATTTTCGAGCGAGATCATTGCCAGTGCCCCTGGACTGGCTCTTGTGCGGGTGGCACATAAAAGACACCATTTGAGCGTGGCCGTTGCCAGTACCGCCTGACTGGCCTTCGTGCGGGTGACACGTAAAAGCACCCACTACACTCTTTGAGTGGTTGGCGTTAGGAAGGGCATCCAGCTGTAGAAACTCTGCCAAATTAGATTGGAGCCTGGTGTTGCCATCCAGTTTCATCAGTCCTCAGTCAAATCGTCCAACCCATGCTAGCATGGAAAGCGGACGTTAAACGATGATTATGATGATGATGATGACTGCCGTGTCTACATCTGATTAAATCTAATTTACCAAATAGAGCAGCTGAAGGTTTGGTGCTTTCTTATTATGTCATCACATATTAGACATTTGTGCTTAAGACCTTGAATTTACCTTCATTCATCTTAACTCAAATATGAATCACTTCCCTATGACACAAGTGATGTTGATTCTAAAATGAGAATCTGCTGACAATATATACAAATATCCAATCCTTGTTCACTATTCATTACAATAACCTATACCCCGATTTCTAACTGTCTGTCACCCTCCTCTTGTACGCTTATAAAATTCCCTGTACTCTCCCTTTCTTCTGATTCTCTGTATTCTCTCTTTTACTCGCCCTGTTGTATCTTGAGAATATGCTCTGATACCTCATGACTACTATCTCTATCTTCTTTGCAGCTACTCCCATCTACCCTTATATAATTATTATGGCAAGAATCATGACGCCTGCTGTGAGAATGGACTGGCCGAACTCGTATAAGTAGCAGCGTGTTTGACTGCGAGTGAAAGATGAGAAATCACAGGAAGTTGAAAGGTGTCGTTCGTGAGTTTGTGGAGTTACAGAAAATTGTTGAGAAGTAGTTATAGTTCGTTGAGAAGTTGTTTTGGATTGGTTACAGTTGTTGGCAGAGTATTTGGGAATACATCAAGTGGAGACAGTTGGTGTCTACCCCGTTCCATGGTACTATATATCACACTGTATTAGTGCATGACACTAAGGAGATATATACAGAAATAACATTATAAAAATAATGCAGGGTAGCCATGTATCCCCTCTATAGCAAGACACCAGTGCTTGTCTTCTATCATACCTAAGCCTTTCAATATCTGGCATACAGTTATCTCCTTTCCTTTGACTCTGCTGAAAGGGCTTTTCCTTTTCCTTTTGTCTTGCAAGTTACTTGGTGACTTTTCTTAGTACTAGTGTCATGAAAGGGCGCCCAGTACAAACTGTAAAATGGTTGGTGTGAGGAAGGGCATCCAACCATAGAAACTACATCAAAGCTGACATTAGAACTCAACATAATTCTGCGGCTGACTGGATCTTGTCAAACCACCCAGCCCAAGCCAGCAAGGAAAACAGACATTAAATGATGATGATGATGATACAAGCTTTCAGAACTATTTCATACAGGACAGAAAATGATTTTTAAAATAAAAATAAAAGAAAAAATGTCTTCTGAATGAAATCAATATAACTTACATGTGAACGAAAGCTGTGGGATTTGGGGTAGAATATATCTCTTCCTTCGTTTGAAATCCAGTTACTAATGATTTTTTTTGCCTTCAAACGTGTCAATTCATATTGCCATACCATACTGCCAGCAAAGCATGCTCCACTGAACTAAGAAAATAAAAAGAATGAAAATAATAATGATAATGATGATGACAAATCAAAATACTTCTGTTTAAATTTGGTTGCAAACATCTATGAAGCAGTTATAACTATTATATGGATTTTACCCTGGACATCATAACATGATTAAAACTGGCTGAAATTAACATTTCAGATGAAAATGAATGAGTTTATTTGTTTTTGTTGTTGTTTTCAACGTGATTTGGTGAGAGGAAAGCAGACAGTACCTATGGCTCCATGACTGGTGGGTGGGAGAACTTCATCCTCTGATCAAAGACAAGCAGCTTGTACTCTTCTAGAGATACTGAATTGTTCATAAACTGTTAAACTGGTAGATAATGCACAACATAAATCTAGGGATTTTTTTCATTTTGTGGATTATTGAAAGCTGAGAAAAATATTAAAACTAACTCTTTGTAAGAATAAGTTTAAATGAACAGATAAGAGGTTGTACATATTTAAGAAAAAGAGATATTACAGCAATCAGTATTGTAAGAATTGGAAAAAAGTGTTAAACTAATCAATAAACAGAAATGCTAACGATTCATTTGATGCAGTTATAAAAGAGACAATTTACTCTAAAGCTTGGACCTTTTGATGCTAGAACTCAAGCAAGATCATCTCCTTAGTCATTGCTCTAATTGAGCAGATAAATCTATGATGAAAGGTGTTCTAAATAAGACATCCATTTAACACTATATTATCTAATATGCCTGACCTTCTTAGTAATAAATCAAATGATTTACACACCCTATTGCATAATATAGTTATCAAGGTTAATGTGAGGAGAAATGATCCCAAAGGAGGAAAGTAACTAGATACCTATTATTATAATGATAATTATAAAAACAGCTAATATAAAGTTACATCAAGTAACTAATTATCTACTATATCAAGAGGCATTGAAAGTAGAACTAAAATTTGGATGAGAAATTTCAAGTTGAGTAAAATGCCAACTGAAGAAATTGCTGAGGCATTTGATGCTTCTTGGTAAACAAATAGTTGAGAGTTATTGGTGAAGAAGCAGCCAAGACAAAATAATTATTTTAACTTCTGAAGACAAGGGAAGTAAATAGTTGCTATAGAAAAGAAAACACTAATCTGACCTGGTTTGTTCGCTAAGGGGTGTCAACCTGGACTAGGCAAGATGTTGGATTTCAAAGCAGGAGAAGTAGATTCAATCCCAGTTATCAGCTGAGTTGTCACTTCACTCATCAGTTCGATTTCTGCCAGAAAAAGAGAAAGTTAATCTGACCAACATAATTCATTTCGAAGTTGCCAGTTGAACAAAAAGTATAGCTATGTAGTATTATATAGTTGTTCTATTTAATACTACATAGCTATACTATCTCGCTTTTCTTTAAAAAAAATTACTCAGAAACTATTAACATTTGCTCTATATATGCAAATGTTAGATTTATTGGTGTTAATGTGTGGTTTTACAAAATGTTGAACTAATTACAAATGAATAAAAATAAAGCTCATAACCCACCATAATAGTAAAACCTAATGGTTTTAAAAGGTCTCGGTAGGTAGGATATCCATTTTTTATTTCAATTAAATCATCTCGGCGTCTGCTTCTTTGGTGAAATTTTCGCAAAGGAGTCCGCCATTGAGATTTTCTGGGTAAATGTGTAAGCGTAGTTCTGTAAACAGGAGCACTGTGCCAAACTTGTTGAAAGCAACTTACTCTCAACAGATTGCTAGAAAAAGAAGTTAAAATTTTTACAACAAAGACAAAGAATCAGAACAGAGGAAAAGCTGAAAATAAAGATAAATTAAGAATAATTTCATACTAGCAGTATACGTGGAAATTCCATAGTCCATTTTGTGGTGCAGTGTCAGCCATCAACATCTCCCCTTCAGTAATAATATCCTATCATTTCCTTCATAAACTTTTGATTAATTTCTGAGAAATTTTATTCATTATTTTCAATCATATTTTCTTTTGTAGTCTGTTTTCTCATTGTGACTTGTGCAAAATAATCTTACTTATCATCATTATTCATATTCTACTTTCTTTCTTGGTTAACAGTTTTCATTCTTTGCTTTTAGTTTTAACTTTGTCATTCATTATACAACATTTTTTAGCTCGATTTCTTGCATCCTGAGTTAAAGTTTTTCATCATCCCTGATTTTCCTCTCTTTATTCCTAATTCTTATTTTTTTCTCTTTACCTTTCCCCCTCTTCCCCGTATCTAATCTGTTTTTCTTGGTTCAATTCTTGCTGTCATCCTCTATGATCATTGTCCACTGTAACACACCAAACTCCATTTCAATAAAGAAGCATTTGACACTGTATAGTTGGTAGCACCCTTATCCAGGATTTAGCATTACACAGATTTTATGAAGAAAGTTAGGAACAGTTATTAATATAATAGATAGCTGGAAAAATACATACACTCACCCACATGATCACTAATGACATGTGCACATACTCACCACTCTCACACACACAAACAGCTAATGTGTGTGTGTACTTGCAAATAGCATTCATTTGAATCTCTCTCTCTCTCTCTTACCATCCCCTTTCCACAGCACAACATATTTTACACCACAAAAATCTGTCATTAGCACTTTAATAGAATAGAATGTTATTTTATTTCAAACTTTTGTGAAGGCTTTCATCCAGAAAGCTTTAGTTGCAGCAGGCCTGGTTGTTTGGTCAAAAAGTTTATTTTCATGTATGATGCTAATGTGGTAGGTTAAAATTATAAATTTACAAAGAGATTGTTCCTCTTCTTGAATAGTTAAATTTAATCCATCACCTAGCCCTTGGGAGCCTATAGCAGAGTTCACTGTTTTGCAAACATCTAGGCCAATCTTTGGTCTGAAGATAACTTTACTACTCCTTCCCATCAGTTTCAGGAGCTTGAAAAAGATTGTGGATACTGTTCATCATCCTCTAATTAAGCCTTTAAAAAAATTGATTAATTGAATTAATGCATGAAACTAGTTTTCGTAATAAATTAAGTAGATACAATAAGAGTATCATTTTTAGTATGCTTATGTATTCATGACATTGTGATTCTAACCTAGTAGAAACAGGTTTCAAAACCCAATAGAGATACATGTAAGATGTAACACATGGAGATCATCATCATTATCATCATTTAATGTCAATTTTCCATGCTGGCATGGGTTAGACAGGATCCAGCAAGCCACAGGGCTGTACTGAGTTCTAGTGTCAGCTTTGACATGGTTTCTACACTGGATGCCCTTCCTAACACCAATTTTTTTCCTAACAAGTTAATAATTTCTGGATATACTGAAAAGAATCAACAAAAGATAGTCTATAATTAATACAGATTTTATTCAATCGTAGTGGAAAAGCCCATTAAAGTTTGTATTGTGGATGACAGTTTGCACAGAAATCTCTTGTTCAGTTCAGAATAAAGTAAAAGTCGCTGAAGGAATTGTCTAATAGACACAGAAAAAACTAGTTGTTGTTTTACAGAACCAGACATTCTTCTGGTTTTATGTTCTGAGTTCAAATACCACCAGGGTCGACTTTAGCTTTTTTCATCCTTTCAGGGTCATTAAAACACAGGGTTCAATATAATTGGCTTACTCTTCCCCTAAAATTGCTGGCCTTGGGCCAAAAGTTGAAACCATATACCTGTATTAAAGCCAAACTAGGTCACTAAAATTAGAATTGAATGAGTTTATCAAGATTCACCTCTCTGCAGCCTAAGATGATGGTGAATTTTGCAGGCTAAACAGATTTTAAGTGCAGAATCTGAGAACAATGAAAACAAACATGAAGACTGAGGTTTTGATCCTTAATTATGAATCCATTGTATATCTATCTACAAGTGTGTAATGTTTTCAAAGGAAATTCATGTGATAAGAGGACAAGATTTTTTTGAAATAGTTGAAATCAACTTAAAGATAGTAGGCCAGACTTTACTGTCATCATCATCATTATTATCATTTTAACTTCCACTTTTCCATGCTTGCATGGATGAAATTTGTTGAGGCATATTTTCAACAGCTGGATGCCTTTCCTGTCACCAATCCTCATCTTTTTCCAAGCAAGATAATATGGCCAAACATATTTTCAAAGATTGGAAACAAACAGCCCCATTTGTATGATGATGGTACTTTTTTTTTTACATCTGTTGTTATGATGTGAAATCAAGGAGACACAAACATGCATATATAAATATACATACATACATATATATATATATATATATATATATATATATATATATATATATATATACACACACACACATGCATACATACATTAGACTTCTTTCAGCTCCCATCTACTACATTCACTTATAAGGAAGGCTGACATGTAAAAGGAACCCACTACACTCTTGGAATGGTTGGCGTTAAGGAAGGGCATCTAGCTGTAGAAACCAAGCCAAAATCAGACTGGGGCCTTGTGCAGCTCTCTGGCTTACCAGTTACAGTCAAACCATCTAACCCATGCCAGCATGGAAAACAGATGCTAAATGATGGTGATGATGAAGGCTTTGGTCAGCCCAGGACTATAGTAAAAGACACTTGCCCAAGTTATCACACAGTGAAACTAGACTCAAAGCTATAGGGTTGGGAAGCAAACTTCTCGTCCAAACAGCAAAAAATTTGACAGTCCAATTCATTTCAATAAAACACACACTACGATCAGCGAGTAAAAAGTGAGGAAATGTTAGATTTATTTTGAATGGAGTTTCGCCCTGGACATCTGTGAAAATTCTTCAACAATCCACGGCGTACACACCAAGCAACACAAGTTGCTGAATCTGACAAAGATCGAACCAGTGTCATAACTGTATGCCTTTCATTATCTGCTGATCTGTAGGTATTTCGTTGGGTTTCACGACGAAAAGAGGAGCAGCAAGGTGTCCGCGAGACATGCAAATCGACTTGAAATGAAATTACTCAAGAAAGTAGGCTTTAGAAACATAGATTATTTGTTTTCAGACCTCAAAAATAACCTGAAGAGCCGTCAAGATGGAGCGGTTTAGCTTATTTATATGAAAACTGATAAGAATATTGGTGACTATGGATGTTTTTAGTTGTTTACATTAACTGTGCAACATTTGAAAGTGTATGCAATAAAAGGGAATAAGGTAAAACTATGGAACACTAATACAAAAGACAAATATAAACAAAATGAAACGTTAAATGTCATTGATTACATAAACAAAACTATTTGCAGATATCACTGACAGTGGATGGTGGCTATAGATTATTTTCATACATCAGAAAATAATGTGTGTGTACACATACATATATATGTATACTGAGATTTCAACAGGATTAGGGGAGGTGATGACATTCATACCTTCCCAAGGGCGCTTAGGTTAAGTAAAACGGGTTTAGAAGGAAACCAGACCGAACTGTAGCCTTAGATTCTTGAAACTTCTAATGGATCAAGGCGCTGCTATTAAATACAATTAATTTTAAACACAGGGTATAAAACTAAACAATAAAGCAATCGAGACAATAATAAAAGGGTTGTGCTTTAAATATTTAGGATACGACATGTACATACATGTCTAGAATTCGTCCTACATTTCGACATCTTGAAATCAATTGGTATTATTATAACTAATTAACAATCGATTTGATTCAAAGTTGAAAATGATTAAACCTAAAACCAAATAATAAAGAAAGTGGCAAATACATACAGCGAACATAAACTCCCCAACCTGGAAGCTGCCATTATAGCGAGTATAGTTGAAAATTGGATTTACAAAAGTGAAAAGAACCCGTGCTTATTAATAAAATATTTTTATTTTAGATAAAAATTTTCTCATTTGTAAAACTAAAATGTCCATATATATATAGGTTATATATTTATGAGCTATTCATATTAATATCGAACATTAATAAGTTATTAGCGATTTAATTTACACTCATATAGCTTCTCGGATATCCTGCCCGGTTTTTCTTACAAACCATAACCTTTGATTCTTTCATTCTTGTTGAACATGTGTATGTGTTTGTTCTCTAATTGTAACCTGTGATCAAAACAAAATATAAAAGAAACATGAATAACTGTCGACTGTTATGTTCGATATTATATCGAAATAGACAATTTCGGCTCCAGAGATGCTTTGATAGACGTACAACACTAAGATGCTTAAGTACTGCCGTTGAACCCAGCAAAGTACTAGACCTACAATATTTGACCCACGACAATGAAGGTTTGTACATACAAGGGCGATTTACAGATGTTTTATCAGTTATGCAAGTCGTTTTAGGTTTTGATTGGGGTTGTTTTTATTGATTTACTCAATATTTAAGTCTGGATGTTTGTCTTTGGTTAATTCGTTTGATAATTATTATTAGCATCAGTTTCTCCTCTGACCTTTTGACTCTTGTTATTTAGATGGGTGTCGGCAACCGCCACATGTTCTCTTCACCTGTCACAGTATTGGGTAAATTTTCAGATTAGCACCCGCACGATTTTCACTAGGATGTTAGGGTTAGGGACGGAATTCCCTAACCCTAACCCTAAACCCTAACCCTAACACCCTAGTGAAAATCGTGCGGGTGTTAATCTGAAAATTTATCCAGTATTGCAACCAAAAATGTCCTTCAGATCACTTCCGACCATCTTTCTTTAAAAAAAAAAAGTACACATCCGACAATGATGATCATGGTTGGAACGTCTTTGATCATATCTCTGCTCGATCAAGTTTTGACTTGTGGTTGGCTAAACAACGTAGAGAATCATTTGTTCGTATCTGATTATTTGTTGCTGTTTAACCCTAGATTAGTTCCCATTGATCATACCTATGATCGAAGGTATACCAACAGTAGCCATCCTGCCTTTGTAATCTGTAACTATATTGTTCTATGTTAGAGTGTGATTTAAGGGAAATTGATTATTTTTTATAGCAGTTTCTTTCTATTCTGATTGAGCAAACCAATAATCAAAGACATTCCAGCCATGACCATCCCATCTTATTTTCAGACACTACATCAGAACTATTATCTAAATTATATGACACCTACCTTCAAGATGATAGTATATGGTTTGAGAGTAATCTGCCTGTTGTTACTTGCAGATCAAAGGACCATGTAAAGGTTCCAACATTAGTGATTTTGCATCAGAGTATGGTGGACCTGGGTTTTACTCCTCACTCTCTCACTCAGCTCTTCGACTTGCATTATCTGTGAGTTGCTGAAACACAAGTTTATGGAGACAGAATTTCAGGGAATGAGAAAAAAAGTGTGTCTCTATGATATCCCTTTGGATATCAAATAATTACAGATAGGAACCAAAACTGAGTTGTGAAACCAGCCTCCATATTGCTTTATGGTAGTCTATAAATTTGAGAAGTGTTTTTGATAACTTCAAGTAATTGGAGTTCCAGTCTTGGGAAGACAGTGAAACTATTCTTTCTATCCGCCCTCATGCATCATTGGTCATTCTACCCCATCCACCCTTCAACCCTGTCCAATCTCTACAGTTCAGTTGTCACCTCTTCAATACCTCACTTACTTATCTACTCAACACTGTATTCACCTTCTCACCCATTTCTTACTCTCCCATACATACTTGCAATCGCTATCCACCCACTTTCCCAGTTCTTCTCCCATTCACTTACTCGCCTCATAACTTGAGGATCCACACAGACACCTCATAATCTTTATTATTATCTCTCCCATGCTTGACCCCGATACCACTCCATCCTCTCTTCTAAAATGTGAGTAGCTATGTTTGACTGCACTTAGTGGGTCTGAGTACATCTTTGTGCTCCAGTATGGTTTCATGCCCTTCCTAATACCAAACACTGTGAGGACAGCTTGCAAGACCAACACCCCCTCTCTTTAACTAAGTAGGCCTACGGTAGAGAGGAAGACAACTTTATGCCAGGAGATGAGAGGTTAAGGTATGACAGAAAGGACCAGAACAGAACACATTTCTTGTAGTGGTGCGACATGATACTGAAGAGAGGGTGAGAGTTGCCAATCCGATAAAACCACGTTTAAAATTTTTTTCCAAAAAAGCAAGGGAGATAACTTTAATATTACTGACTTAAAAATTTGGAAAGTGGAGGCGCGTGGCTTAGTGGTTAGGGTGTCAGCACCATGATCGTAAGAGTGTGGTTTCGATTCGTGGACCGGGCGACGCATTGTGTTCTTGAGTAAAACACCTCATTTCATGTTGCTCCAGTTCACTCAGCTGGAAAAATAATGAGTAACGCTGTGATGGACTGGCATCCCATCCAGCTGGGGAACACATACGCCATTGAAACCGAGAAACCGGGCCCATGAGCCTGGCTAGGCTTTAAAAGGGCGCATTTATTTATTTTTTTTTAATTTCAGAAACTAGAAAATACAATGTGGGTGTCGATACGCTTCCATACAGTAGTATGACATGATCAAACTATTTTTTTTTTACTGGAGCATGAGTTAGTTGTTTGGATAGATGCTAACCAGACAGGGTTGGCATTGTATGGATTCAGACAACAACTTCTGTCCTAGGCTAGAACACACCTTCAAACAGAATGTTAATTCAGTTGCTGCTAGTACGTTGGACAGTCGACCATGTCATTTGAAGCTTCTCATTCTATCAGCCTCATCCAGAACATGGAAAGTAACCTGTTCGCTTTCCTGGTTATTATGTTCACTGGGTTGATAAGTTATCCTGAGCAACTCTGACTCATCGTACCCAATTTTTCACTTGACATTCAAGTTCTATGCTGCAATGAGTTTATTTATACCAATTTATCTGGCTTGTGGCATTTGATCTCTTCAGCAGTACTAGCATCTGTACAATGGAATTTATATCCTGCTTCATCTTTAAGGCAGTTGAGCTCATGTAAAAATGTAGTAAGTGAAACCAAATCTATTCATATCTTCCACTATATTCTCATCAGACTGAGGTCTAAAATTTAATGTTTGTATACAGTAAAAGTCCTTGTTGCACACAATTGTCCAGCATTCTAAAAGTCTGTAAAATAAATTGTTTTATTAGAACATAACAAGAAATTATTGCCTTCTGATTCTTTCTGCACACAGTTGACTTTCTTCATTATGACATTCTTGAATGAAACTAATGTTTGTACCAATTGAATTTAGCATGGTTATTTGAATGTATATTGTAGCAACCTTTGCATATTGATTTACAAGGTGTTTAATAACTTCCTGTACTGCATCATATTACTGACTGTCACACGTTTTGCTAAAAAATGATAACACCCACTCACATAATTTAACGAAGCGGTGGGGGAAAGAAAATATTCATACGACACAATAACCATTACTCTTACACAAGGCTCAACACTCTACCAACTGCTCACGATCAATTGCTTCTGTCAACTCAGTGGTTCTTTATTTTATTGAAATCTGTCAGTCCACTTTTAGTCACATGGGAGTGGTTGGAATCTTTCCTCAACACAATTCTACTTAAAACAACAGTTTTAGGATTGTCATCTACCTAACAGATTTCTGAAGCATAATGCTGCAGTATGATTGAGAACCAAATGATTTTTAATTCAATCCCACTGCATGGAACTCAGGGCACCCCAGACCAACCAAAGACTTGTAAGTGGACTTGTTTGATTGAAATTGGAGAAAGCTTATCATTATCGTGTGTGTAGGTGTACATGTAAATGTGCACCCTCTTCTTAACATTACATGACACAAAGATGCATCACTCTCATACAAGTGATGTTGTTTGTTTCCAGTCCTCTATGAAAAACATGTTTCGTCATGGGAAATATTACCTTATTTAGAAGCAGGTGAGGGTTGGTGACAGGAAGGGCTTTCAACCATAGAAAAACTACCTCAAGAAATCCCATCCAATCCTTCCAAGCATGAAAAATGGACATTTAAAACAAGGATGATGGAAAAAGAAATAAATAGAATTTAAGTTGATAAAAACTTTATAGAAAATCAAAATCAGCATTGATACAGTTCAAGCTCAAAGTTCCGACTACCAATGCTTTTGTTTTTTCTTTTTTTTCTTTAACTCTTCTATCTACAGTCCAGCTGATAGAATTTCCACAAAGCTCTGCCATTTTGTTGAAGATTCAGATGGATCATGGTAATGATGAGGTTTCTAAATTTAGCTAATTAAGAAAGTTTCTGTTTTTAAATCAATTGAAAATATCTCTATTACTTTCCAGTTAATTCTTTGTTTCATATTTCTTTGTTCCAGGTATTGCTGTTTTTTCAATGAACCGACCAAAAGCTAAAAATTCCTTCAGTAAAAGTATGATTAATGAGGTAAATTTTCCATCTGTTATCCAGATCCATTAAAATAGCTTTGCTTTTTGGAAATATCTTGTTTTTCCTACCTGACAGTTATCCTTGATCCAAATTAACTTTGACCCCATCCCCCAGGTACTCCCAAATATCCCTAAACACAATAAGTCTGCTATTAACTTATTCATTTAGCTTTAAAGTCATATTAGAATCTATTGAGATTGCTAAAAGGATATTTTATATATTTGGAGTGGGGTGATGTAGCAAAAGTTGTTGTTGAGGTAGCAGATGAAATACGCATGCGGATGACATCAAAGTAAAACAATAGGAAAGTATTGGATTGTGCTTTAACCCTTTAGTGTTCATATTATTCTGCCATAATTAATGCTTTTTTATCCACATTGTTTTGAACTAATCATGCATTATCTCGTAGCTATGAGATTTTGATGAAGTAGCTGTTAATTTTTAAAACGATATTGTAGGGTTGGTGTGAGAGACCAGATCTGGCCAGTTTGAACATAGAATAGGCAGAATACTTTTGGCCGGATATGGCCGGTTTAAATGCTAAAGGGTTAAATAATTTATTTAATCGACACTTGCATTTATGTGTTGTATACACTAGAAAATCCGCTACATGACATTACCAACTTGCTTCGAGTTGGTGAAGTAGAAAATAAACAGAGGAAATACTGCGTCGATTTGATGAGATAGAACTGGGCATGTTTTGTGTCTGTGTTTGCGTCGGTCATTCGGTCATGTCTGTTTATGTTCTGTGACTGCAATTGTGTTGGATTGTTCATGCAGAATATGTGGTTCTGTGTTGGCTGCTTGACTGGCGCAAGTTAACTGTTAGCTGTCTGCTTGTCTCTTGACCGTTTGCCTGGTGATGGCTACCTCCCCATCTGTTGTGTGTCTGACTGTATTTATAATGGTCATGACAGCTAGAAGGACAGACATACCACAGGAGTAATTTCTACCTATGTAAGTCACCTCCTGTCCACTTGAACCTTAAATGACACAGCTCAGGTCGAAGGGAAACCCATCCATCAATTTTTGACAGGACAAAGAAATTTCTTTCGCACCTGTTTGGCCAGTGGTGGATCAGACAAGCGAGAATCCTTAGATTCGGTTTCGAATCTCAGCTCAGAAAAAGGAAGTGTTAGTTTTTACATATTATATATATCTAAATCTATCCCCATCATATAATGGATAACTTCAGAAGTATGCTTTTGACACCATGGATAATATCAGGAAATATGGTATTAATATAATAATTATAATTTAACTTTTATCAAATTTCTTGGTGCTTATACAGAATGTTGAAATGAATTCAGGTTTAACTCTTCCCATAAGTACTTTGGCATTCCCTCTCCTCCTTCTCTATCTCTATGTTTCTTCCTTTACTCCATGTGTGTAGCATTCCTTTACTCATTGCTTGCCTTCAAGCCTAGTATATGCTCTCATCTTGCACCTCTTATGTTACCTCTTTTTGTATCTCTTTTACGCTTTCTTCCCATCCCTCTATATGGTGTAAAGTGTAAAGCATGACTGGAGAAATCAAACAACCAACTTTTATCTCTATTATTATTATTATATAAAGATTTTCTATGCTAGTGGAATAGTTTTGCAAATTTGGGCATATGCTAGGTCAATTGTCTTTACAGTTAGGTGTTTCCTACTACATTGCTAATTAGCCAAATGTAGAGAAAAATTTCTAAAATATCAACCAGTAAAACTGTCACAAGAAGAATAATACAACTCATTCAGAAATCACTTGATGGTGGTTGTAGTAAGGTTTGAACTCAATATTCATTTGATCTGTAGTTCATCGTCTTATGATCACACAGCCATTTTGTAATGTTTGTGCATTTGAGAAGTGATTACATTCAGTATTCTTTTACACAACCTGCTACATCAAGAGCATGAGCGTTTCATTTTTGTTCTAAGACTTAAATGGTCAACTTACTCAACAAATTGTAAGAAGTCAATAGAAACTGTTTATTGTGTAATCAAAGTTATCTATGGAAGGAGTTTCAATTTGTTTTACAGTTAACCACTGCCATAGAAACTGTGAAATTTGACAAGTCTATCAGAACATTAATCATTCGCAGCAGTGTTCCAGGGATCTTTTGTGCAGGTAATTCTTCAGTTGCTATTCATTGAAATCTTTTATTTTTAGATGTTGTAGTATTGTATTGTGAAGGTATTACTCTACGTATCATTGTATTTACTCTTAATCTATTGTTTTCTATCTCATAGATCCTGTACTAAACACTTTATTCAGTCGCTTTGCCTCGAAAGATTAATATACCTTATAGGCAGTAGTGGGCATGGTTCCACTAATCCGCTAACAGCTAATTAGCAAAGCTAACTTTTTGTTTAGCGTGTTCACTAACTGTGGAAACTGTTAGTGGACCAATTAGCTTCTGCTAAACTTAGTTTCGCTAACTTTAAGTCCACTAAGAAAATTCATATGTTTGTTCCTGTCTGTTGGGGGCGTGTCTTGAGGAGTCTGTCAGGTACGCTATTGGCTGACTATGTTTTAGTCAATCATGACAAGCCATGATTAATCAACGCAGTAGCAGCTAGCTGAGCAGCATTGTGTAATTCTGCAGTTTTGAGTTGTGTTCACTTATAACATTGCCACATTACAGACAGTCTTACAATGCCAGCAACTGTAGGGTACATTATCGGCTTATCAAGTTATTGCTTATCGTTATGGAAGGTGAAGACATTTTTGTTCAGCCTGAGGATGAAGGGCCTGTTGAGGAGTCTGCAATGGCTGTGGGTGAGGCAGAGGTTACTCAGGTTGAGAGCCAAGAGTCTCAGAACCCAAGGCCCCATGTGGAGGACTACTTTGTCCTTACATCAAAGGATAAGAGGAACATCAAAATTCTGTACTTCCAGTGCATCATGTGCCAGCCCAAGGGGACACCATCACGGGATAAGTTGCATATCAAGAGGAAATACCCAGTACATGTCATTCAGCTTGAGGAGAGGATCAAGGCCAATTCTTCCTGTGGGAAACACAGACAATCTTCTGGTAGCAGTGCCAGTAGCCAGTCATCACAGCCATGTGCAAAGAAAGCATGCCATCCCAGCATGGGTGAGCTGTTTGCCTAAACTACTGGCACTGATGTCAGTCAGTTTGGTTAGCTGTGCCCACCACTGCTTATAGGTAAGCCTACACTCATCAACACACTACAGCTGGGTCTACCAGGGTTCAGTATTGTACCTCTACAATAATAATGGCTTCCAATTTTGGCACAAAGCCAGTAATTTTTAGAAGGGATCAGTCATTACCTGGGTTCTCATTCCTAAGGTATTTTTTGATATTATTATTATTGTTGTTGTTATTCATGTCACTGCCTGGAATCGAACTCAGAGTCTTGGAGTTAGTAGCTCACACTCTTAACCACTACGCCATATGCCCACGGGCATATGGCATAGTGGTTAAGAACACGGGCTACTAACTTCAAGATTTTGAGTTCGATTCTAGGCAGTGACCTGAATAATGATAATTAATAACATCGAAAAATACCTTAGGAATAAGAACCCATGTTCGAAATTTTCCCAAGGCACCTGATGAAGGCTGGAGGGTATATCTGCCAAAACGTGTTAACAACAAACAAGATAAGGACAAATATCCGTCAAATGTAAATAATGTATTTTGTTTAATATAGACACAATCATCACTCTGTGGTTAAGAAGTTACTTCTCAGCCACACAGTTACAAGTTCAGTCTCACTGTGTGCACTTTGAGCATGTGCCTTCTTCTATAGCCCTGGGCCAACCAAAGCCTTGTGAGTGGACTTGATAGATGGAAACTGAAAGAACCTCATCGTGTGTGTGTATTATGGATACACACATTATGGGCTGCTTCATGTATGTGTTACTGTCTCCTTGTCTTGACATCATAAGGTTTTGAAACTGTAAGAAATCAATTTAATGATTTCGTCAAGTATTATTCATTAATCGATCCTCATGAAGGAAGTGACAAAGGGCTAAGATTGGCAGTTCACTGTGCTCAAGAAGACTCATATATCCCAGTAAAAAATGCATCCAAGCTTTCCCCTGTCACGCCTTCTCCACAACTCATCTTCTTAACACCCAGCTTTCCATCATTCTTCTAACTATAGTGCTATTCACTCAGCTGCTGTAATTATATGAGAGCTAAACTACACATCCCCTTTTTGTGCTACCAGTAATCCCCCTCCTTGGAACCACTTCCCTTGCCACCCATCCCACATTCTTGAATATTTTTCCTTGCCACTATATTTTCTCTGAATTACTCTCATATCTGCCATCAACATTCTCTCCACCTTTGTTTGTCATTCACTATATCCACACCTACATCCTTTTGACCTCCCCCTCTCAACTTCACCCTTCACATCATCTCCTCATTTTGTATCTATCTACAGTTTTATTATGCTGTTGCTCTCCACCAACCCACTATAATTACTGCCACTTAGCACCCCTCCTCCCTCACCATTGACTACGTCTCCACTCATGTTCTACATTCACCTTTATCCCCATCCTCAATTCTCTGTCCCTGTTCTTTCTTATATCCACCTCTCCTTGTTTCCCTGTTCTCTCTTATATTCACCTCTCCCTGTTTTCTGTGATATCCACCAGTCCCTATTCTATCTTATATTCACTTCTTGTACCCTGAAAGTATATCCTGACTCCTCATCACCTCTATTTTTTATCCTCTTTCCAGCTGGGGTAGCCATGTATATCCTCTACATGACACCAGTTCCTGTCCTATAATACCTTAACCTTTCATCATCTGGCACAAAGCTACCTCTTTCGATACTACAGCCCCCACTCAGTTGAGGGTTTTTGTCTTGTGAGTTACTTAGTGACCTCACTAGTGCCCTGTACACTCTGTGAATTAGTTGGTGCAATGAAGGGCATTCAGTCATAGAAATCATGCCATAGCAGACATTGGAGAATGTCTGGCTTGTCAAATCTTATCAAGCTGTCCAACCCATACCAGCCTGGAAGATAGACATTTGATGATGATGATTCTTACATTTATCCCATTTAGGAGCTGATCTTAAAGAGCGAGCAACAATGAGACCTGAAGAAGTTGGTCCATTTGTGTCAAAACTACGTGGAATGGTGTCTGAAATTCATAATCTTCCGATGCCAACAATTGCTGCAATTGATGGCCCAGCTCTTGGAGGAGGTCTTGAACTAGCTTTAGCCTGTGATATGCGAACTGCAGGTAAATAAATTTTATTATACTATGTTATTGTTACTATCAAAGTAATAAGAATAAGGAATTTAATTTTTTAACAATATTAATGCAACCATGTGATTTCAAGTTCAGTCCTATTATATGGCCCCTCAGAGAAGTTCTACTCTAGTCTTGTGAATGAATTTGATGGACAGAGATTGATGTCATTTTGTCTTGACATTATAGATGTAAATGAGCATCACTGGAGCCTTTATTTCCAATCCTCTCTCAAAATATATGTCTAGTCATAAGGAAATATTACCTTACTTGAAGACAGATGAAGGTTGTTGACAGGAAGTATCCAGTAAAAATATTTGCCTCAACGAATTCCATCCAACTCATGCTAGCATGGAAAAGTGGATATTAAAACGATGATGATTGGAAAATGATTTTTATGTATAAGTTATGCACATTTTTCTTCTGACATATTAAACCACAAAATGGAGATGACTTTTTAGTCCTGACAGATAACCTCTTAAATGTCTGTGCTGGAAAAGTGGCCTGACAATAAAAAGGACATTCAAACATGTTGATGATGATGTTGACGATTTGTCATTTATATTCTAGTAAGGATGATAATTTAATTTCAAAATCAATATCTATTATAAATTTTTTTTTTAAATAATTAAATTAAGTTAAAGGTCACTGCAGTACTGACCGCTGTATCATTTCTATTTGAAACATGGACAAAAGAAACTGGTTTTGTGATATTTTTGTCTTTCCCAAGAACATTTTCTTATCACTGGAATGAAATTTTTTCACTAAAAACTGAAATTGGTTCATGACTACACACGATAGAAATTTAATTCTTGCTCTACAGAACTTAGGAGAAATAAGAAGTGTCTTTTTTTTTAAAGTATTATAATCAAATTTTAAGTAACTAGATCTTGTTAAAGGGAAGAAACTGAGACTGTCTTTGTTGTGTGGCTCCAACGATTAATTAATCCTTATCTCCTCTTACCTCCTTTTCAGCCTCTTCTGCTAAAATGGGTCTTGTAGAAACAAGGTTGGCTATCATACCTGGTGGAGGTTTGTGAAATTGTTTTTTTCTTAAATGTTGATATCAATGTTTGTTTGAAAATTATTTTTAAAACATTTAGATGAAATATTATGGACTTATTGCCTTGAGAAAAGATAATGCAATTTAATGTAATGTATAAGGTCATTAAGAATGCAATGTCTGATTTTGAAATGGAAGTTTATTTTATTTTATCTCAACAAAAAGCAGTACAGTTAATCATAGTATGCACCTAAATTATCAACACAATTTTGCCATTTTATCAGTAGCTTCTTTATGCCAGCAGCAAAGAATTCTAGAAAGCAAGAAGTGATGAAATCACAAAAGGCAGTTTTTGCATCTTCTTCAGATTTGAAGTTTTTTCATTGCAAAAAGTTGTCTAATGCCTGGAAAATGTGACAGTCAGTTGGTGCAAGGTATGGTGAATATGGTGGATGACAGAGGATTTCCTAGTTCAGTTCCTGTAACTTGAGTAGCACTCTTTGTGCAACATGTGGTTGAACATTGCTTTGTAAGAGAATTGGCCTGTCTCTATTGACCAATCTCGGTTGTTTAATTGCAAGTTCACTCATCATCTCATCCAATTGGTTGATGTATACATCTGCTGTAATTGACTTACCAGGTCTCATGAAGCTGTAGTGAATGACACAAGCACTGGACTACCAAATAGACACCATTAGCTTTTTTTGATGAATATTCATTTTTGGATTGTGTTTTGGCACTTTGTCTCTATCCAACCACTGTGCAGAACACTTGCTATTGTTTAAATAGCATCGCACATAACAATACAATGCAAAAATAGTTTGCTTTTATGCTATGACAGCAAAGAATAGCAAGTTTCAAGATGACGTGTCATTTGATGCTCGTTCAGTTCATATGGTACCCACTTGTCCAGCTTCTTTACCTTGCCGATTTGTTTCAGATGGTCTAATACAGATGGAATCGAAACATCAAACCTTGCTGCTAACTCACACATAGTTTGAGATGTATCCACTTCCACTACAGTTTCCAGCTCATCATTATCCACTTTAGCCACAGGTCTACCACAGGGCTGATTTTCAAGAGTAAAGTCACCAGACCGGAACTTCTTAAACCATTGATGTACAGTGTGCTCATTCGCCACATCTTCACCAAACACCTCATTGATGTTTCGAGCTGTTTGGGATGCATTCGTTCCACAACGGAACTCATATTCATAAACAACATGAATTTTTTATCTATCCATAGGTTCTCAAAAATTGTTTTACAAGAGAAAATCACATTATAATCAGACACCATGAATTGCATTTCGAAAAGTGATGATGTAACTCTTCAATGTTGTAAAACAAAGAATAATCAGGATAAAACATTAGAGTTAATGACTGTAAAACTTGGTGCATAAGAAAAGCAGACATTTTAGTACATATTACATGGTATCTTCAATAGGTTTGTCATTATTATCATTTTTATATATGGAAATATATAGAAATAATGATTTCTGTAATAATTATGATTAATACAGGGTGCGGCAGAAAGGTTGCTCCGATTTCAAAGGTTAATAAAAAACAAACACAAAGATACACGAAAAAAAGGTTGCTCTTCACTACTCGAGTGTTGGGCCTCATGGAGGCAGTGACAGGTGACCAAGACCTTTGGCAATGTACCATGCTGTATAGACCTGTGAAGCCAAGTGAGACCATACTCATGGGCAATGGCACCCATGCCGGTGGCACGTAAAAAACACCCATTACACTCTCAGAGTGGTTAGCATTAGGAAGGGTATCCAGTCGTAGAAACCTTGCCAAATCAGATCAGAACCTGGTGCAGCTCTCCAGCTTACCAGTTTTCAGTCAAACCGTCCAACCCATGCCAGCATGGAGAATGGATGTTAAATAATAATAATGATGATGGTGAAATCAAAGGGGACGACTGTTGGGTAGCAACTTCTGGGTGATTACTTCCCTTGAGTTTAGGTTTTGGAAAAAATTATACTGAATCATCATCATCATCATCATCGTTTCACATCTGCTTTCCATGCTAGTATGGGTTGGACGGTTTGACTGAGGACTGGCAAGCAAGATGGCTGCACTAGGCTCCAATCTGATTTGGCAGACCACTTCAAGAGTGTAGTGGATGCTTTTACATGCCACCGGCACAAGGGCCAGTCAGGCCATACTGGCCACGGCCACGCTCAAATGGTGTTTTTCACATGTCACCTGCACAGGAGCCAGTCCAGCGGCACTGACAACGACCTCACTCAAATGTTGTTTTTTGCATGCCATCATCACAAGTGCCAGTAAGGCGACACTGGTAACGATCACACTCGGATGGTGCTTTTTATGTGCCACCGGCATGGGAGCCAGTCAGCGGCCCTGGCAACAATCACGCTCGGATGGTGCTCTTAACATTCCACTAGCACGGATGCCAGCCAGGCAGTGCTGTCATCAGCCACATCAGCGAATTTGATTTCGATTTCACTTGCCTCAACAGGTCTTCACAAGCAGTGTTTAGTGTCCAATGAAAGAAAGGTACACATAAGTGGGCTGATTACACCCCTGGCATAGGCCACGGGTTATGGTCTCACTTGGCTTGCCAGGTCTTCTCAAGCACAGCATATTTCCAAAGGCCTCGGTCACTAGTCATTGCCTCAATGAGGCCTAATGTTCAAAGGTTGTACTTCACCACCTCTTCCCAGGTCTTCCTGGATCTACTCTTTCAAAGGTTCCCTCAACTGCTAGGGTGTGATACTTTTTCACACAGCTATCCTCATCCATTCTCACCACATGACCATATCAGTGCAGTCGTCTCTCTTGCACACCACATCTGATGCTTCTTAGGTCCAACTTTTCCCTCAAGGCACTTGCAATCTGTCGTGTCTGCACACTGACATTACACATCCAGCGGAGCATACTGGCTTCATTCCTTGCAAGCTTACGCATGTCCTCAGCAGTCACGGCCCATGTTTCACTGCCATGTAGCATAGTCGTTCGTACACATATGTCATACAGTCTACCTTTTACTCTGGGCGAAAGGCCCTTTGTCACCAGCAGAAGTGGGAGCTCTCTGAACTTTGCCCAGGTTATTCTTATTCTAGCAGCTATACTTTCAGAGCATCCACCCCGGCTACTGACTTGGTCACCTAGGTAACAGAAGCTATTAACAACTTGTAGTTTTTCTCCCTGGAATGTGGCAGATGTTGTTCTCTGCACATTTTCAGTGTTTATTGCTCCTGAGCATCTGCCACATAGAAAAACTATCTTCCCAGTTAGCCTTCCTTTATTAATGCTGCACCTCTTATGTGTCCATAGCTTACACTGGGTACATCTTATAGAGTTTCGACCTACGCCTTTTCTACAGATTGAGCAGGGCCATCTACCTGAAGGGGTTTGTGGTTTGTCTGCCTTCCTACTTACTAGGACTTTGGTTTTAGCTAGGTTGACTCTAAGGCCTTTCAATTTTAATCCTTGCTTCCACACCTGAAACTTCTCTTCTAGCTCTGATAGTGACTCAGCAATTAGAGCAAGGTTATCAGCATAGAGGTGCTCCCAGGGGCATCCTGTCTCAAATTCCTCTGTTATTGCCTGGAGGACTATGATAAATAGGAGGGGGCTGAGGACTGAACCTTGGTGAACCCCTACCTCTACCCGGAATTCTTCACTGTACTCATTGCCAACCCTCACCTTACTGACAGCATCCCTGTACACAGCTTGCACAGCTCTCACTAACCATTCATCTATCCCTAGTTTCTGCATTGACCACCAGATAAGGGATCAGGGGTCCCTGTCGAAGGCTTTCTCCATGTTAATGAAAGCCATGTACAGGGGTTTATCTTTGGCTAGGTATTTCTCCTGCAGCTGTCTTACCAGAAATATGGCATCAGTGGTGCTTTTACCTGGCACAGACCCAAACTGCATCTTGTCTAGACTGACCCTCTCCCTAATTAGTTGAACTACAACCCTCTCAGTGACTTTCATTACCTGATCCAACAGCTTGATACCTCTGTAATTATTTGTATCTAATGAGTCACCTTTACCGTTGTAGCAGTTGACTATGGTGCTGCTACACCAGTCATTTGGTGTGACTCCTTCATGTATCACCTGGTTGACTATACAGGTGACTAGCCTATAGCTGACACTGCCAGTTAATATTATGTGATATCTTAGGTATGTTGTAATGTTTGTATGTGTATATATATATATATATATATATATTATATACACATATATATGGGCATGTTAGTGTCCCTTTTTCTCAACATTGCATGATAATTGTAAACAAGTATTAGTGTTATACAAGCATTGTCTACTGTCTTCAGCCTGTGAAAACAAGTCTGGGAAAATAGTACCATACTTGGAAACAGGTGTGGGTTGGTAACACAAAGGGTAAAATCTACCTCAGCAAATTCCATCTGACCCATACAAGTATGGAATAATGGATGTTAAAATGATGATGATGAGGAGGAGGATATGTGTTTGTGTGTATGCTTAAAACATTTAGACTTGGAACCTTAAGCTATATGACCAACAATAGAGCTATTAATTTGGGGACTTCAGCATGTAATGTCAAATATGTCATACGACTTATTGAATGAAGCTTAAAGATAGTACATGTCACAGACCTTATTCTACAGTTGCAGGAAGAAACCTTTTGATACTGTCCTCTTTGAAGTAATTAAGTTATTACTTCTAAGTTTGTTACCTGTTGCAATATCTTTACATCTTCATGCTGACAGTTTGGATTGTTTTGTTTGCCCAATGTGTTCCTCCATCCAGGGACTTTGTGATAGCAAGAACATGGTCAGAATGATATCAATGATGCCCTTGTTTAGGTTAATGTCAGTTCATATATTTTGTGCCCTGCATAAATTATGGTTAATTGTGACAATGTAGAGTAACTGAGTTATAGATAAACACCCCAACCCATTTATATTTTTTCTCCCTCTCACCTCAACTGATATTCACTATTGACTATGTTTCTACCCAGGTGCCTCATTCACTACATTCACTTGTATACCTATCTCTAGCCATCTGTCACTCTCCTTTCACACTCTTACCTATTCACCCACTCTTTCCAATCCTCTATCCTTGTTCTCTCTCTTATATTCACTTGAGCAC
Source organism: Octopus bimaculoides (assembly GCF_046866305.1). Lineage (NCBI taxonomy): Eukaryota > Metazoa > Mollusca > Cephalopoda > Octopoda > Octopodidae > Octopus > Octopus bimaculoides. The sequence goes on along the minus strand of NC_142936.1, from coordinate 35,636,557 downwards.
CAATCTTTACTTTGGTATGGTTTCTATGGCAGGATGCCCTTTCTAACACCGTTTTTGTTTACTCAGGCTGGCATAACTTAGCTGAAATTGAGATGAAACTGATTTTTTTACAGTTGGATGTTCTCCCTGTCACCAACCCTTACCTGTTTACCAAATATAGAATTTTTCCATTCCACATGAAAAGTATAAAAGTATGGGGGATTTTGTTTACTAAAGATTGTGAACAAAGACACTGATTTTGCTCAGAATGGTGTTAATGAGCACATGTGAAACATTGTTCACACTCACTCACACACAATCATTGTGTGTGTGTGTGTGTGTGTGTGTGTGTGTGTGTGTTACACCATTTTTAATTAACATAGAATGTAGACATCAGTGACTAAACTGAAATATCAGTTCCTTATATGGAGTCACTTAATGGACAACAGTATTGTGAAAGAAAGTAAAGATGTTACGGTGCCTGTGTTTCAACAAGTTCAGACTAAAAACTGAGAAAGAGCAATTCTATATCATTGTTCTGTGTCATTTAAATGTATAAGATTATCACAACCTTTGAATCTATGCAATCATAAAACTGTTACACTTCTTTCAGAGTCAGTATTGTTTATAGGCCACAGTAGTGATAGTAATATTAACAGTGGTCCTTTCTACTATAGGCACAAGGCCTGGAATTTTAGGATAGGGAGATAGTTGATAACATCAACCCCAGTGCTTGACTGGTACTGATTTTATTGATTCCAAAAGGATGAAAGGCAAAGTTGACCTTGGAAGCATTTGAACCCATAAAATAAAACTGGAAGAAATGCTATTAAGCATTTTGTCTGACACAGTAATGATTCTGCCAGTTTGGTGCCTTAATAACAATAATAATAATAAATAAATAAATGGGTCTCATAGAGGGGATGACTGGGGACCAAGACGTCTGATGGTTTGCTGTGCTTGAGCAGGCACGTCAAGCTAAGTAAATACATGGTTGTCCTTGCATACAGGCATGTCCCCTGCTCCCTTCTTCAGCTGAGCATTCCTAATCTTGCGGGCTTGTGGGTGCTGCATAAAAGCAGCATTCTGTAAACTGTACGCTCTGTAAAGTGGTTGGCATTAGGAAGGGCATCCAACTATAGAAACTATGCCAAAACAGACATGGAGCCAGGCAGCTCTCCAGCTGACCAGCTCCTATCAAACTATCCAACCCATGCTAGCATGGAAAACGGACATTAAATAGTGATGATGATGATGAAATAAATAAATGCTTATTACTTAAAATATATTTTTTCAGGTGGTACTCAGAGGTTGGCTCGAGTTGTTGGACCATCACTTGCTAAAGAATTGATTTTCTCATCTCGTGTTCTTGATGGCAATCAAGCTGCTGCAATTGGTTTGGTAAATCATGTTGTTGAACAAAATGATGCCGGAGATGCTGCTTATCTGAGAGCTGAAGAACTTGCTCGAGAAATTGCTATGCAGGTTTGTACAGTTTTCTTATAAAATATTTGATCATTTTCCTTTTTGTTAATTCCAGCATTTTAACATTTCTTTAGTTCTAACTTTGAAAATAAATTTAGTGTGAGCAATGAAGATAATTTAGTTGTAATCATCATCATCATTCTTGTTTTAATGTTTCCCATGGGTTGGTCAGAATTTATTGAGGCAGAATTTCTCTGACTGAATGCCCTTCCTGTCATCAACCCTCACCTGTTTCCAATCAAGTTAACATTTCCCCATGACCAGATATGTTTTCGTAAAATATTGAAACAAACAACACTGCTTGTATGACAGTCACACTCACAACTGTTGCACAATGTCAAAACAAAGAGATGCAAAAATTCCCACACACAAACAACTTCTTTCAGCTTCTGGCTATCAAATATAGTCACAAGGCATTGGTCATTCCAGGACTATAGTAGAAGACATCTGTCCAAGGTACCATGCAATGCAACTGAACTTGAAACCACAACTACACAGCTATACTTACACCTGTGTAACTGATGATAATATGTAAAATGAAGAAATTTGGTTCAATTTCCATTGAAGCATAAAATTTCAGCTTGTTCCTTTGAAATTTATTATCTTTAGTGAAGAGACTGTAATCCTCATTGAAAACCAATTAAGTGATTTTGTGATTAGAACAATGTGTGAAATTAGAAAGACCTTAGTTAGGAAAAGAAGAAACTGCCTACCACTAAAGAATATGAAAGCTACCAAGCACTGTAGATGGTGGAAACTGCCTTACGCTACATGGTGTTAAGTACCTGCTTTATCAGCCGCTATATCCTATGGAATTTATCATCGTCATCATATCCATTTTCCATGTTGGCATGAGCTGGATAGTTTGACAGGATCCAGTGAGCTGCAAGACTGCATCAAGTTCCAAAATGAGATTTGGCTTGATTTCTATGGCTAGATGCCCACCACTTTACAATGTGTTCTTACTGCTTTTTTCATGCCACAAGCATTACTGAGGTTGGCAAGTTACTTGTCAAACAAGAAAAGAAAAATAGAAGGCCCCCTCAACTGAGTGGGCAATGTATTTGAGAGTAGAAGGAGATGGATTTATGCCAGATGTTGAAAGGCTAAAGTATGATAGAGGGACAAGCATATATGTCTTACCGTAGAGGAGATACATGGCAAACCCACATTTTATAAGGGTGGCTGAGTGTAGTTGGAAGAAAGATAATGATGGTTGTAACAAGGTACCAGAGCAACCAAATCAGTAAAATCTGAGCAGTAAAAAATGTCATATGATGTAAGAAACTCCCTTATTGTTCTGGTAATGGATGCAAATGAATGGATGAGGAGTACTTGATGGAATAGTCCTGTGTACTATCAGTGGAAAGACCTGGATACATCTTATGGAGTTTCTATGCCTTTTCTACAGATCAGGCAGAGCCATCTAACTGAAGGGATTTGTGATTTGTCTGCTCCCCTACTTACTAAGACGTTGGTATTTGCTAGATTATATATATATATATCTATATTTATGTGTGTGTGTGTGTCTATATATATATATACACACACACACACATATATATGTATATGTTTGTGTGTCTGTGTTTGTCCCCCAACCATCGCTTAACAACCGATGTTGGTGTGTTTACGTCCTCGAAACTTAGCGATTCACCAAAGGAGACCTATAGAATAAGTACCAGGCTTACAAAGAATAAGTCCTGGTGTCGATTTGTTCAACTAAAGGTGGTGCTCCAGCATGGCTGCAGTCAAGTGACTGAAACAAGTAAAAGTATAAAAGAATACATTTGATTCTCTACATATTTGTATATTTAAATGGAAGGTGAAGGTATTTGCTTCAATTAATTTTGAAAATAACGAAGAATTTAGTGAAATAACTTTGTTCTTATTTAGATGGTGTTTAAGCCAGCATGGAATTTTGCAGTTTTAGGCAAGTTGATAGCAAAAGGATTAACTGAAAGAAAGTCTACTTAGATGTAACTTCTGAATATTCCTTCTATATTTTTATGTTAGTGTAGGTAGGAGGTATTTTAAAACTCTTCCAATACAACATGGCTCTGATATTTGTAATTCAAAAGAGTGACCAGTGCTGTATATTTGATCAAACCATGTCTAATTAGAATTAATCTTTTAGAAGTTAAAATATGTATTGGCCAGTATTGAGTTCACAACATCTCTTACATTATGGTTAACACATTATGAAAATGGAAGACCAATGATGATGATGATGAATAGAATTAAGTATTTTATTTGTTGTCTTCACTATCATTTCTTTTTGCAGTCATCACGATTACCATCACTTTCATGATCATCAAAAAAACCTGTTGATTTCTGATGTATCTGCTTTCACCTATTCTTGTCTCTTTACAGGGTCCATTTGCATTAAGAATGGCTAAACTAGCTATAAACAATGGCGTTGAGGTAAGATTAAGCTTGTTTCTAAAAGTGATCGAAAAATTTCAATGCTGCCAGCATTAGTGGTGCTGCTGCTGCAACTATTTTGCTAAGCTATAGTTAATTATTGGTTCATCCCATAAATAATGCAGTTTTTTTATACTTCTCTTATTTTTCAAAATTAAGATAAGAAAGTTTTTTTTAAATCTAAATTATACTCCCCTTCATTTTCTACAATGCTCTTCCATCTATCTGGTAGACTTACAAGGCCCCTCTTCCAAAACTAACTTGTCTGTGACAAAAAATACTCCTCCAGTACTGTTCTGATCTCGTCTACAGAATTCATATTTTTTCCGTCCAAATGACTTTGAAGACTGCGGAATAAATGATAATCAGATGGGACAATGTCCAGGGGTCATCGTTTCCCATTGAAACTGCTCCAGCCTTTGGAATGTCATCTTCACTGTATGTGGCTAAGCATTATCCTGATGGAAGAACACCTTTCATCTTCAAACCAAAGATGGTCGTTTTCCTTCTAGTGCTGACTTCAGCCACTCAAGCTGCTAGCAGAAGATTTCCTTTGTTATCATTCAGTTTGGGTTTAAAAGTTCAAAGTGGACTAAACCTGTCATACCCCACCAAACAGATAACAACACTTTACATGGGTGAAGGACTTCTTTAGCTTGGGGTGCCGGTATTTTTCCTTTCCCTACCCACTGTTTTCGGTGCTTGACATTTTTATAGAGAACTCATTTCTCATCACCAGTCACTATTCAGTCAAAAAAAGGTTCATTTGTGAGACGTGACAGCAAAGAAGAGCACACATTTACTCTCTGCGTGCGATTAGACTCAGAAAGTTTGTGAGGAACCCATTGACCCAATTTGCTGACTTTTCCAATGGCACACGGGTATTGATGAATGGCTTGAATGACTAAATCCAAGCTTCTCTGCTAGTTCCTCAACAGTTACAATGGGATTTTGTTCCACCAGAGTTTGCAGCACATCCTCATCAAGCTCTACAGATCTTCCAGGACAAGGCTTGTCTTCTAGGCTGTAGTTTCCGGCTCAGAATTTCTGGAACCACTGTTGACACTGGCTTACACTTATTGTCCGATCCCCATGTACTGCATTAATATTTCTTGCACTCTCCGTTGCATTGTTGCTTTTATTGAACTCATCAAGCAAAATATGCTGAATGTGCTCCTTTGTCCTTTTGGCTTACTAATTGGTAGAAATGTCATTATTTTCAGCCATAAACACAACACTATGTGGCCACTCACTTTTACATCTCCCAGGAGTATACTCAAACAAAATCATGCCCTCTAAAGTGTACTTGTTAGTTCAAAGAGTTTAGTTTCTGATATGCAATTAAGTTCCTTATTTCGTTACATTTTTCTTTAGGTTGACTTGGCTTCTGGCTGCAAATTCGAAGAGGCATACTATGCACAGGTAAAACCAGACTTTTGAGTTTCCATTCATTGATATATGCTGAGATAAAGTTCTCAAATTATAAACAGAATAAGTTTACAACTTGCAGTAATACTGTAAATAGGATGTTTAGCTCATGCTTATAGTCATAAGTTTGTGGGTTCAATTCCCCAACTGGGCAGCTTGCTGTGTCCTTGAGCAGAGTACTTCATTATTACTGAAAAGTCAGGATAGCAAAGTATATAAATAGGTAGAAAACAGATTTCACTTGACAACATTGGTATGACCACAAGATTAAGAAGTTCACTATGGAACTATGTGGTTCAAAGTTCCATCTCACTGCATGTCATATTGGACAAGTGTCTTCTACCATAGGTCTGGATTGACCCAAATCCTGTGATTGAAGTTTGAAAGTAACTGCATGGAACCTATTGAATGTTTGTGTGTGCATATACTTGTATACACTGGTCAGTATAGCAGTGATTGATAGATTATATATATATAAAAATTACTGTTAGTAAAAGCCAGGGTGTGTTGCATTTCATTACTTAATAAATGAAAATAAACAACGAGGTAAAAAACATACAACGTATACTGAGTGTACAACCAGATGGGAGACAGACACAGTTATCAACCAGATGGTATTACTCAGTTTTGTACCTTCAATGATAAGACTAAGAACTTCCCAGGCTGGTAGTACCCGCAAAAGTTGCAGAGAATATAGGGCCGAGAGCAAACAAAACAATACAGAGTGGACATGCAAAAGTGAATAAATGTAATTTAAGATAATGGACAAAGACAAAACAAACAAGAAACTAGCAAAATATAGCCTTAGGGCCAAAAAGACAAGAATTTTGGGTAATGCTTAGAAGGCATTCTAAAGGATTAGAAAACAACAAATAGCAAGACAGTGGGACAGAGAATTCAGGACTGGTCAACTATGCAACTGGTGTGAAAAAGGGAGAGAAAGAAGAAGGGCTGGCCACTGGTCATGTGTCAGCAGCAGGCAGAGGAAAAAGAGAGAGGGAGAGACAGACAGAGAGAAAACAAGGGAAGGGATGAAAGGGGATAAAAGGAGAAAGAGAAAGGCTAGAAATAGAAGAGGGTGAGAGAGAGAGAAAAGAAGGAGAAAGAGTGAAGGCTAGAAACAGAGCTGCACGAATATATAAAACTTACTGTTAATAAAAGCTGGTGTGCATTGCGTTCTGTTACTTAATAAATGAAAAAATGCATTGTAAATAAACAACGACGGGATGAAAAACGTACATGTACTGAGTGTACAACCAGATGGGTGACAGAGACAGAAGGTCCCTAATTCTTCAGTTAGCAACCAGAAGGTATTACTCAGTTTCACACCTCCAATGATAAGGCTGAGAACATTCCATGCTGGCAGTGCCTGCGAAAGTTGCAGAGAATATAGAACCAAGAGCAAACAAACCAATACAGAGTGGACACATGAAAGTGAATAAATGTAATTTAAGACAATGTACAACAACAAAACAAACAAGAAACAAGCAAAATATAGCCTTGTCATCTTAAATTACATTTATTCACTTTCATATGTCCACTCTGTATTGTTTTGTTTGCTCTTGGCAACTTTCGTGGGCGCTGCTAGCATGGGAAGTTCTCAGTCTCATCATTGAAGGTGCAAAACTGAGTAATACCATCTGGTTGATAATTGATGAAGAATTAAGGACCTTCTGTGTCTGTCTCCCATCCAGTTGTACAATCAGTATACATTGTACATTTTTTACCCTGTCATTGTTTATTTACAATACATTTTATCATTTATTAAGTAACAGAACGCAATGCACACCAGCTTTTACTAACAGTAAGTTTTATATATATATATCTGTGCCACTCTATTTCTAGCCTTCACTCTTTCTCCTTCTTTTCTATCTCTCTCTCTCTCACTCGCCATCTTACTTCTATTTCTAGCCTTTCTCATTTTTTCCCCTTCATCCCTTCCTTTGTTTTCTCTCTGTCACTCTCCCTCTCCCTTGCTCTCTTTTTCCTCTGCCTGCTGCTGACACATGACCCGTGGCCAGCCCCTTTTCTTTCTCTCCCTTTTTCACACCAGTTGCATAGTTGACCAGTCCTGAATTCTCTGTGTTCCACTGCTATTGTTTTTGTTTTCTGATCCTTTAGAATGCCTTCTGAGTGTTACCCACCATTCTTGTCTTTTTGGCCCTAAGGCTATAGTTTGCTAGTTTCCTTGTTTTGTCTTTGTCCATCGCCCTAAATTACATTTATTCACTTTTGTGTGTCCACTCTGTATTGTTTTGTTTGCTCTCGGCCCTATATTCTCTGCAACTTTCACAGGCACCGCCAGACTGGGAAGTTCTTAGTCTTATCATTGAAGGTGCAGAACTGAGTAATACCATCTGGTTGATAACTGATGAAGAATTAGGGACCAGATGTTAGGGGTGATGTGGTCGCAGAAATTGTCTGACAGCTATAACTGGGTTCTCCTGCTTGTGTGGCATGGTCCAGAGTCCTGTTGCCACACATAGGGTCTTCCAGCAGCCACCCTCTTGACCTAGGGCAGCACTACCTCCTCCAGGCACTTGATGTAGGTAGGCTTTTGTGTTGAGTCTGAGGCCATGTGCGAAGATGAATGGAGGCATAACATCGCCATCACTAGTGATCACTCCAAACACCATGATGTTGACTGGATGTTTGATTTTTATATCACTCTCGGTACATGTCCTCAGATTGCACTGTCCTCAAATTGACACCCAAACACTCTGAAATGTTCGTATTGGAGCTTCTGGTGTGAATGCCAAGCAGTACAGCATGTCGTTTCCAAATTTCTGCAGAGTGAATTGCATCGTGGTGTTGTTTTTCTTACAGTCGATGCCCAACTAACCCTACTATACCATGTAGTCAGCAAAATTAAAAACAAACAATGCGCATGCGCAAAATTAAAAATATAAAGTGGCGACAATTTTCCCATTGCACCCTGTATATATATATATATATATATATATATATATATATACACACACAGACTGCTAATCTCAAATTTTTTTATGTTGAATATGTCGAGTGGATTGATACTTTTTACTTACAACATCTTCACTATTTTCAGCCTAATTAAATATGCTTACAGTGAAGGCATAATGCCTACTACTTCAAACTCTGACTACATCATTTCATCAGTTCATTTCCTCCTATAGATACACTTGAACAATGTTGGTTAGTGCTATTACCATCCACAATATAAATCAGTGAGGGAGACTTTATGCAGGTGCTCAATCTGCTAGAAATAGTCACCAAATCTGTCTCAAATTCCATCTTACCGTGTTTAAAAATAAAAAAAAGAATGCATTGTTCAATGTTGTGGCAAAGAAAGTTAGTAATGTCACAGCAGGAGTGGCTTTGATCATAGTGGCTATGCTCAATCAGACCTGGCCTGGTATTAATAACAACATCCATCTGATACATAAAACTACAAGAAAAGTGGCCAATGCACTACCTTAATGAAGGAAAAGAAGAGAAAGTGAAGCTAATATTCTCTGTTTTGTCTTTCAGGTAATTCCAACAAAAGACAGACTAGAAGGTTTGAAAGCATTCCGAGAAAAACGGCCACCAAAATACATAGGAGAATAAACAACAAGAAAATTTGAAGTTTGAATTCCTAGAAGTATTTCTGCAACTGAGTTTATTGTTGTGTTGAAAGAAGTCTAGAATTTCCTAAATCTTATTAAGCTAATTACTTAATAATCTGAAATTTTTGTGCTTGGTTTATATATGATGATATATTTATTACAAATCAAAAAAAGCTATCAATGAAAACTGAAATCCTCAGCTATAATTGTAAACTGATAAACTGTTTACTATGATTGCTGATTAATTATAAATTCCTGAACGATATACATGTACAAACTATGTCACATTTAGTGTGTCTGTGTGTTTATGCATATATGTATGTGTGTGTGTGTGTATGTATGAAAGTATACATGTATGTATGCATGTATGTATACGTATGTATGTATACATATATATATGTATATGTATGTATGCATATATATGTGTGTATGTGTATACACACACACACACACACACACACACACAAACAACCAGACATGCACACATCTTATGTATAATTATTCTTTGAAATTCTTGGAATAAATTTTTAATAATTGTTCAAATCTATTTTCAAAATACCTATTATGGTTGTCTTTTCTATCTACACAGTCTCAAAAAGTTATAAAGTTATGAAATACGAATTTAATAAATTTATTTTTTTAAATTTTGTATTCTTTTTTTTAGTTATATCTATCTCCTCTACAGTAAGCCACTTGTCCCTGTTCTTCTGTCTTACTTTAGGCTCTTAACACATAGCATAAAGTTACCTCTCCCTCTGCTACACCCCTACTCAGCGAAGGTTTTTTTTTTTTCTTTTACCTTGCAAGTTATTCAATGACCTCATTAATCCCAGTGCCATCAAAAATGCATTCCGTACATTCTGTAAAGTGGTTGGTGTTAATAAGGGCATCCAACCATAGAAACTATGCCAAAGCAGATATTGGAGCTCAATGCAGTTCTCCACTGCATCGGATTCTGTCAAACCATGCGGCCCATACCAGCATGGAAGACAGAAGTTAAACGATGATTATGATGATGATTCATGCAATAATGCAGGGCCTCTACATAGTTGCCCAAACTGCTAGAAATAGTTGCTAAATTTTCTTTATATTGCACTCTACCATCTTTAAATGTCAGGACACACTGGATATTGTAGTTCTTTATATACGATATCTGAAGATTGTCTTCCATTGCTGTGGATGTCTTCCAAGCGATCTTTTCCAATCTCTTAGATACCACTCAGCAACTGCACAGGTCCACCTGTTGTCTGTGAACCATGCAACATGTCCAGCCCAGTAGAACTTGTGCTTTCAGCACTCTGCAATCACATTGTTCACTCTGCTCTGTTCTCAAATTATCTCACTTCAAATGTGCTCTCTTAATGACATTCCTAACAAGTTCTTTCCATGGCCCTTTGTGTCATAGCCATAAATATTTAGTATTGTTTCCTTTGACCTACATCGCACACACACACACACACACATACATACATCTACTACACAACATGTATGTATATAAATATATATATATAGAACAATTTTGAGAAATATGTATATTTCTTATTTTACATGCTATTATCTTTCATTACTCTTTCCTATACTTGTTTTATTTATTATGTAGTGATAAGAACTTTGTGTAGGAGCACAAATGGTAACAAAGAGAATAAAAATATTTGGTTGCTATCGACCCAGCTAAAATCTGTAAACAGCTGTCATTTCTGACAATGGATAAATCATTAAATTGTCATCCAAATATGATTAATTGATGATTTCTTAATGATGAAAGGAAGATACTTTCTGTTCTTTACTATCAGTTATGTATTTTTTTCTCATTGGATTAATCTGGAGGAAAGGGTGGTGCCCATGGTCTTCCCAACTTTAAGACTCTTATGATCAATATAATTATTTCTCTTGAGCAAATTCAAGATGACAGCTACAAGAAAAAAGTGCAAAGATAAAATTCCAGAAGGGTGACATTCTGGGGTAGGAAGGAGTGGATGTCATTAGTGGCAGTGGCTAATTGACACAACAAGAGGTACAATAGGAGGAGAGAGAGAAACAAGTAAGTTCCTAAGAGAATGTAACATGAAACCAGTCAGCTCTGAGGAGAGGCCATTGTAGTTGCAGTGGAAAAAGCAAAGAGAGAAGACACAGTACATATGTTAGTTACTACACAAAATAATATCTGTACTACTTTCACTACTTGTGTCAATAATAATAATAATTATGAACTTATTGTATACAGAGTTCAAGGGCACTACAATTCATCAGAAAAGGATAAAAGAGATGGCAGAATGCAGCCAATAAGTCAAGACAGTAATGATAGTTAAAACTACATGCATAGTACACATGATAAAATTAAAAAAAAGACAGAATGTGAACAGTAAAAGGGCCATAAAAAAGAATGGGTGCATACATACAGCAGGAGTGGTGTTGGTGAATTTCAGGAAGCATAGAATTTTGTATGTTAAGTGTCCTAACAACCAACAACTGACATAGGTAGTTTATTCCATGCTTCAATAATTCTGAATGCCAAAAATTTCTGAAAGTGATAGGTGAGGCAGTGTTTTTTTATTCTTTTTTTAAATTTATTTATAAGCATATCCACAATGGTAGAGGTATTGAATTTAAAAAGGTGGCCAAAATTATTGAAAAGATTGTGTATAATCTCTTGGACTTCTACCAAGTCAACCACTAGATGTTGAAGCTTTAGTGTATCATTGACCAGAGAAGCAAGATATGGTAAGGAACTAACAAGGTATTCTTCTGGTTGCATGTCTCTGAACAAGATGAGGTTCAAGACTGGAGATGCAAAGTGTAAGTTCAGACACACTATAGCCATATGTAGCATTAAATAGATAACTAGTGAGCTGCTGACAAAGGTCTTATTGACTGATGCTAAGACTCCTTCAGCCTTTTTCATGTTTTAGAAATTTGGTTCATCCTATACAATACCTAGATGAAAGGTTTTGCAATCAATTTCTGGATAAGTGAAATTGTCAGAACTGAAAACATAAGTGATTGTTTACCCAGATGCAGGCCTTAGGATGTCAAAAAGCTGTGTCTTGATGGCTGTTTAGTGGATGGTAAACAACGCCAAGTAGAAATGTTTACATACTTATGCAAGTGTCATAGAAAAATGCCTCTTGTGACTGGATCAAATCATTGTATGGAATTGCAGGAAAGTTTGAGCAAACAGGAACCATGTAGAGATGACAGAGTGATTTCCTGTAGCTTTTTCTGACTTAATCAGAGTAGAAAAGGCAGCCTTATGATTTTTTCATGGTCCCCATTTCTGGCAGGTAAAAAGGTACACATCATCCTGAGACCATAGTTTTGATCCAGTTGAGTAGACTTCACTGAAGATAGCCAAGGGTCAGGTAGTGGATGAGGTTACACCAAGCAGTGCCACAAGCTAGTGCCACAACTATTTCTTGTAACTATTTACATGTGTGATTTCAACTATAAATTGTTAATCAAATACATCACTATTATGGTGATTAATCATCATCATTTAATGTCCGTTTTCCATTCTGACGTGGGTTGGAAGATCTGACATGGAGCTGGCCAGCCGTAGAGCTGTCCAGGCTCCAATTGTCTATTTTGACATGGTCTCCACAGCTGGATGCCCTTCCTAATGCCAACCACTTTACAGAGTGTGTTGGGTGCTTTTTCCATATCACTAGCATTGTGTGTTTATGCAGCACTAGCACAAGTGCATTTTATGTGGCACTGGCACCTATAGAGCACAAGTCTATCAAAATTCTAGCTAGTAGGCTGCCAACTTATCAAATCCCCCATCACCTTCCTTTGTTATTTCCTGTGTTTCATGTTTAGAGAATATCATTTAAGAAACTCACTTTTTTCATTTTAATGTTCAGCTGAATAAACAGGAAAAAATCTATAAATTTGTTTGCTTTTCTTATCTTTGATTACGTAAGTATATTTTCTTTGCTTTCTCTTTTGTCAATAGACCTTTGTGTATGTGTTTGTGTGCATATGGGCATGCATGCATGTGTACATGTATTGCTGACGTTTCATACCACAGAATCAATCTCTTTTTGCAAACATCCACTCTATTACAAATCATTTTTGAAGAGTAGAAAGGAAAAAAGAAGTAACCAGCTGTTACTCAACATTTCAATTTTGAGGTTTCTTTTCTGATGTTAGAGATATAAAAGGTTTTAATATCTTTTATCTTCTACTTTTTTCATTCATTCAACTGCAGCCATGCTGGGGCATTGCTTTGAAGGAGTTAGTCAAACAAATCAGACCTAGTATTTACTGATCTCTTTTGCCAAACTACTAAGTTACAGGGATGTAAACAAATCAACACCAGTTGTTATCTATCTATATATATCATCATCATCATCATCATCGTTTAACGTCCGCTTTCCATGCTAGCATGGGTTGGACGATTTGATTGAGGACTGGTGAAACCGGATGGCAACACCAGGCTCCAATCTAATTTGGCAGAGTTTCTACAGCTGGATGCCCTTCCTAACGCCAACCACTCAGAGAGTGTAGTGGGTGCTTTTACGTGTCACCCGCACAAAAACGGCCATGCTCGAAATGGTGTCTTTTATGTGCCACCCGCACAAGAGCCAGTCCAGGGGCACTGGCAACGATCTCGCTCGAAAACCCTACAAAGGCCAGTCAGGCGGTACTGGCAACGGTCACGCTCAAGATGGTACATCTTATGTGCCACCCGCACAAGAGCCAATACACAGACACGCACACACACACACACACACACATACAGTTGACAGATCCAAAGATTCTCAGTATAGAAGATACTAAGTAGTGCTTAAATGATTCAAACTTAGATTCCGATGTCTTTGCAGTGGATCAGTTCCACAGGGTAAAGATTGGCTATAAGATGGATCTAGCTGAGTAGATATGGAGGCAATTATGTGGATAAACAAATTAGATATATTAACTATAACAGGTTTGGTATGAAATACAAAATATGTATATATGCATACATTCAAAACAAGAGAAAGCAAAAAGTGGAGACTTTCAGACAATGAATACTTATGTATACATATATAGATATTTATCTTAATGGATATACAGAGTACAAACGACAGAGAAAATTAAAGGGGAGGAAGAAAGGTGTTATAAGTCCAACAGCTGTTTCTAGGGGCTCACAGATCCATCATTATGTTGGTAGATTTAGTTCATCAGTAATGAAAGCAATCAACATTGAATAAATCAAGCCTCTGTCATCAGGGTAGAAAAGCTCTTACATTTTAGATCATAATGCAGAGAAGTTCAAAGGTGGAATGATTAAATAGGGAGAGCAAGCCATATGAGAGGCAGAACGTAGGAGGGCCAATGGGGTTATGAGGGGTGTTAAGACTGAGAATGGTGAGAGGAGATAAGGGAGCAAGAAGAGGGCAGGGGTTAATAATGAGGGTATTAAGAGAGGTGGAGAATTGGGAGATGAGTGGGGGGGATAGATAGTAATTGAAGGGTGGTTAGTTGTTGTTGGATCTGTGTATAGGTTTCAAAGTTTAGGGATGATAGCTATAGAATTATTAGAAGTTGAGATAGTGAAAAACGGGATAGCAATTATTTGAAGGAGGGAAAGTGTCTAATTTGGTAATAGAAGGAAATTACTAAGGTATGTAGAAACCTCCTAAGTACAGGAAGCGTGAGATCCTACATTTTGTACCACCTTTCTCCCTCCAAGGTAAATCTCTACCCAAACTTTTCTTTAAAATCCTAAACTCTAACTTCCCACCGCAGCATAAATACTACCCTATCTTCAATAAATCATCTATTAAAATCTCCTATTCCACCACACCTAATTTAGGATCCATAATTGCCTCCTCTAACAGATGCAAACTACAACACTAGTCTTTAGAACCTACAATCTATCCCACTGCACCCCACCTAATGGCAATAATACAACCCTTAGTGACCCAACTCAACTCAATAATACCAACCTCAAGGCATCTCCCCACAATACTACCCATATGACCACATATACCAGTGGAAAATTCCCACTCAAACACCGATAACAATTATATCTCTAGTTCTTCTCTACTGACAACAGACCATAGAAAACTGACCTCTCCAGTGGTAAACTCCAGCCACAGATCAGGTAGGAAAACTTGCAATTGTCAGGTGTCTTATCTCTGCCCTCTTAGAGGTTTCTCTCTGTTCAAGAATGTAGTCTACAAGTGCTGAGTTACAACACTATGCTCACACCGAGCAAGGGTCTATATCAGTGGCACTGTTGATTTCAAGAACTCTTTCTCCAACCAAATCCTAAATCATCTATCTCATTAGCAACTTATATACACAACCTCAGATCCCAAAATGTTCCCTATACCCTATCCTGGTCCATTGTATGTAAGGTTCTCCCATACAACACAAACTTTGGCATTTGTAAATTGTGTTTTAGGGAATCACTGATGATGATGTAGTGAAACCTACTCTCTTGGTTATATATTCTCAAATGCGAATGTAGCAGGTAACATCTAGCCTTCGGCTCTGCTGTGTCTATCACCCTGATTGGCTCTTATTTGCGTGGCATTTGTCTCCAGTTCTGTTTCGTGCCAGGGTGCACACCAACCAATCATGGCCTTCTAATAAGGTCACGTGAGAGAGTGTTTGTCTGATGTTTCTGGAGCCCCTTTTTCCCTATAAATAGTCTGCTTTATCATTGCCGGTTTGTCTTCGGCTTCAGACCTCTCTGAGGTCTGGTCGTTGACCACACACAGAACCAGTTTCCAGCAACAACGTCAACACCACCGTTCAACTGTTTACTACAGCTTCTTCGTCGACATCGTACACACCGCCAACAGCAACCACAGCTTCTCTTAACACTGTTTGTGTGAACTGTTTCCACCACGAAATAACAGCCAGATCAACCTGTGAGAATCTCCTGTATTCAAGTAACCAGCTCGGCATGGAAGCCTCATCTTCACGTCACGTGACTTAGCTCTGCCTTGAAGCCACAGCCTCTTATATACAGACTTTCAATCTACTGTGTACCCCAACTATGAACTGGTATTTTCTTATCTTTGTGTTCAGGACGCTGATCGTCCATATTACAAACTCTTTTCCATGCTCTGTATTTCTCATTCACACACATACACATATTTGTATAACACACACACTCTTGTTCACACAACAGCCTGTCATATATATTGTGTTATTATTTATTATGTCGCATTCATGCACACACAGACACTCAGTTTGTCAATCAATCACACACACAGCTATACATACATACAGAAACACACCTACACACGGACACATCCCTCAGAGCACAAAGATTCACCTACCCAGACACATACAGAGATCACATCAACACTGCCACCATAGAGCATACACACACACACACACACACACACACACACAACACACACACACACACAGAGGCAAACTCACACCCTCATGCAATGCTCACAGACCCACACACACACATGTGCACCCCATCACACACACAAGCACCCTATCACACACACAAGCACCCCATTACACCCACGCCACAGGACATACAAATCCAAATGTACATTAACCCCCACAGTCTCACATGGCTGCAGGCAAGTACACTCAAACACTCGCACAATTATGCACACACACATTCATACACAGATATACACATATACACATCAGTATACACCAGAGACTTCCACTCAGTACTTATTTAAACATACAGGCATATAGAAACACCCGACACAATTTATTCCACTAAACAAACACGAAACACTAACAATAAATAAACCTAACACCAAAAAAGAAACCACACTGTTCTTTGGCACAACCCGATCTATGCCTCAAATGTAACTTCTAAAATCGCCAGACGATTTTTGGCAGCCTTTGATAGATGCTTCCCGAAATCTCATAAATATCACTCAATATTTAACAGACATAATGTAAAAATGTCATATGCAACCTCTTCTAACTTGTGGCAACATATGCACAGAATAAATAATGTTAAACTTAAAAGGCCTTGAAAAACATCATCACTGAAAGCTCAAATAATGAATTTACATTCAATACTTGCATGATTGACAACCAACAACAGTTAACTACAGAAAATGATAGCCCTGAAACATCCAGAGTTAATAATATACCTGTAACAATTAACCTACAGAACCTGCACACCAACAGCATGATGAATCCACAACCACTTATAACTGGAATGATAGGACAACCACTACACATCCCCCAGTCACCAAAAATGGCCACAAATAGGTGCTCCTTCAGGAATAGATTTAATTGCTCATTGGATAACCTTTGCATGATTCGTAACATCGTCTATAAATGTACTGTGCTCATGAGGGGAGACCCTTATATGTACATTTGTGTCACAGCTGATTCTTTCAAGAATCAATATAGAAATCATGTTTCTAGTTTTAAAAGAATGAACAAGAGACACATGATATCATTGGCAGATTTTCTGTGGCAACTGAAAACTGACAGGATTAGATATGAGATTTCGTGGTCAATTATAAAATATGCAAAACCCTACAACACACATTCTAGGACCTGTGGATTGTGCGCTGAAGAATCCCTATCAATCTTGCTTACTTGGGAAAAGGTCATTAATAAATTAACTGAATGCATTACATGTTGTTTATATGCCATAACAGCCACCTTCAAATATTGCCACCCTGTAAACACAGCACCAAACTGCCATAATCCACATTGAACAGTGAACACTATGCTATCATTCCATACATTGCTATGTGCCAAAACTATCATTCCATACATTGCTTTTGCCCATGTGCTGTTTATTGTTCTGTATCTGCAATGTATGTCTGAGAAGTCTTGTGTGTGTGTGTGTGTGTGTGTGTGTGTGTGTGTGTGTGTGTGTGTGTGTGTGTGTGTGTGTGTGTGTGTGTGTAATCTGTGTGCACATGTATGTGCAGAGTTGACATGTTTCTATATGCTTATGTGAGTATATATGTGCTGAGTGGAAGTTTCTTGTGTGTACTGATGTGTACATCTGCATATGAATGTGAGTGTGTGAGTGTTTAAGTGAACTTGCCTGCAGACATCTGGATTTGTATGTCCTGTGGTGTGGGTGTGATGGGGTGTGTGTATGTGTGTGTGTGTGTAGGTGGCCTTTGAGCATTGTGTGAGGGTGTGAGTGTGCTTATCTGAATGTGTCTGTAGGTGTACCTGTGTGCGTGCACGTGTGTGTGTGCTCCATGGTGGCAGTGTTGATGTGATCTCTGTATGTGTCTGGGTGGGTGAACCTGTGCCCTGAGGGATGTATCCGTATGTGTAGGTGTGTTTCTGTATGTGTGTATAGCTGTGTGCATGTGTGATTGACTGGCATACATACATGTGGTGTACGCTGGCATGTACTCATGAGTATAATTATTAATGTGTGTATCTGAGTGTCTTTGCATTGATTTAAACGTCAGAATGTGCATGTCTGTTTGTCTGTGCATCTGTCTGTTAAGATATCTCAATACAGTGAAGCTCAAATGTAAATCTCCCAGCTTAGAACCTTATTGTCGCACCCGAGGAGTCTTATATGCACTATGCATTGCATCTGAGGTTATTGCATCGTTCCATGCCCACAAGGGAGCAGTGCATCTTGAAGATGAAACAATTGTTGTGGTAGTATAAATTTTTTTGTTGGTACATTCCATCTTCTCTTTTTATCTTTGAAATACACCCAATGTCCATCCCAGAATTCCTGGAATTATTACAATGATGTTTGCTAAGTATCACTGATGATGCCTGGTAGCCATGAGTGGTGAATGTGCTCTGCAAAAATAACATTTTCTGAAATAAGGTTTCAATACTGTGTTTAACACATATTTTCTTAACCTTAATTCTTTATCCTTAAATATATAGGGGCTGGACAAAATAATGGAAACACCTAGCATCATAGCATCACAATTTTGAAATATCTATAAAACCATCAAAAGCCTGTTTATTTTTATGTTTTTTTTATTCATTATTAGTGTTGATTAATATGTTTTGCTAAATTGCTGTTTCTTTTCAGATATCATCAGAAAAAGGAAATTAAAATTCATTAAAATGACAAATCTATCGAACTTTCAAAGAGGTCAAATTGTTGGTGCTCGTATGCCAGGCGGTAGCATAATGAAAACAGTTGAAATGTTTGGTGTACCAAGAAGTACTGTCTCAAAAGTAATGACAGTGTTTGAGAAAGAGGGAAAAACCTCCTCATTGAAATAAAACTCAGGAAGAAAACCAAAACTTTCAGATAGGGACCGTTGGACTCTTACGTGAATTATTAGAAAGGATCACAAAAGTACAGCTCCCAAAACTACTGCAGAGCTTAATGACAACCTCGAGAACCCAGTTTCCACAAAAACTGTTCACCAGAAGCTGCACAAAGCCAGATTTCATGAGTGAGCTACAATCAGAAAACCACTATTTTCAAAAACAAACATTGCAAAGCATTTAGACTGGAGTAAAAACCTACAGAATTGGTCCCTAAAGCAGTGAAAGAATGTTATATTTTCTTGGACAAGTTATCCTTTACCTTATTTCCAACCACTAGCCAAGTATACGTGTGGAGACAGCCAAAAGAATTTGACCCAGACTGCCTTCTTCTAACTGTTAAACATGGAGGAGGATCTGTGATGATCCGGGGGGGGGGGGGGGGGCTATATCTTGAAAATCCACTGGCCCAATGGTTTCCCTTCATGGCAGAATTAATAGTCAAGACTATTTAAGCATTTTATCTGATCAAATTCATCCTATGGTTGCAGAACTGTTTCTGGGGGGAAACGCAATCTTTCAGGATGATAATGCACCAATTCACACGGCTAAAGTTGTTACTGAATGGAATAAGGAACATTCTAGTGAAGTTGAACATCTTATCTGGCCACCACAGTCCCCAGATCTCAATATTATTGAACATTTATGGTGCATTTTAGAAAAACAAGTAAGGAGTTGATACCCTCCGCCATCATCACTACAAGAACTGGAGACTGTTTTAGCTGAAGAATGAACAAAAATTCCTTTAGAAACAATTCAAATGTTGTATGAGTCCATACCTTATAGAATTCAAGCTGTAATTACTGCCAGGGGTGGTCCTGCTTCATATTAAAATAAATTTGTTTGAAATTTTAAGGTGTTTCCATTATTTTGTCCAACTCCTGTATATCATCATCATCGTTTAACATCCGCTTTCCATGCTAGCATGGATTGGACGATTTGACTGAGGACTGGTGAAACCGGATGGCAACAACCAGGCTTCAATCTAATTTGGCAGAGTTTCTACAGCTGGATACCCTTCCTAACGCCAACCACTCAGGGAGTGTAGTGGGTGCTTTTTCGTGTCACCCGCATGAAGGCCAGTCAGGCGGTACTGGCAACGGCCACGCTCGAAATGGTGTCTTTTATGTGCCACCCGCACAAGAGCCAGTCCAGGAGCACTGGCAACGATCTCGCTCGAAAACCCTACAAAGGCCAGTCAGACGGTACTGGCAACGGTCACGCTCAAAATGGTACATCTTATGTGCCACCCGCACAAGAGCCAGTCCAGGGGCACTGGCAACGATCTCACTTGGCTTGCCGGGTCTTCTCACGTACAGCACATTTCCAAAGGTCTCGGTCAGTAGTCATCGCCTCGGTGAGGCCCAATGTTCGAAGGTCTTGCCTCACCACCTCAGCCCGTATGTATGTATGTATACAAAGATATATATGTGTGTGTGTATCTATATATATATACACACACACACACACATATATATATATATATATATATATATATGTATGTGTGTATGTATATATATCCGAACGTGGGGTGTAACCGGCCCACTCATGAGTACTCCTCATTCATTGGACAATGAACTTTGCTTGCGAAGACCTATTGAGGCAAGTGAAAAAAAAACAAAATCGCTGACATGGCTGATGACAGTACCACCTGATTGGCACTCGTGCCAGTGGAACGTTAAGAGCACATCCGAGCATGATCGTTGCTAGGGCCACGGATTGGCTCCTATGCCAGTGGTGTGTGAAAAGCACCAATTGAGCATGGTCGCTGCTAGTGTCGCCTTACCAGCACATGTGCCAGTGGCATGTGAAAAACAACATTCAAGCGTGACCGTTGCCAGTGTTGCCAGACTGGCTCCTGTGGCAGGTAGCACATAAAAAACACCTTTTGAGTGTAGTTGTTGCCAGAACCGCCTGACTGGCCCTCATGCCAGTGTCACATAAAAGCACCCACTACAGTCTCAGAATGGTTGGTGTTAGGAAGGGCATCTAGCTGTAGAAACTTTGCCAGATCAGATTGAGCCTGGTACAGCCTCTGGCATACCAGTCCTCAGTCAAACCGTTCAACCCATGCCAGCATGGAAAGCAGACGTTAAATGATGATGATGATGATATATATGTATATATATAAACATAATTAAGGGATCAGCAACAGTTGCTTCACCACATACCGAAGTTCAGAAATAGCAGCTAAAGTGCTAAATCTCCAACAGACAGCAATACTTGTAACTCACAAAGGCAAAACAAGAAGAAAAAACAACAAAACTAACCAGTCTTAATTAATCATAGACGCGTTTCTGGATCAGAAAAGTGAAAACTTCATTTCCTCATCAGTATGATATTCCAGTTTGCAAATTTGACGATGCTGGCAATTGTGCATGCACAACCGAGCAACATCGTGCATCAGCACAATATGAACAGCAACATCGTGCATCAGCACAATATGAACAGCAACATCGTGCATCAGCACAATATGAACAGCATCTCCAAACTTACATAGCCCAGCCAGTTCTTATCCCTCCTCAAGAATTACCATGTGCGTCACAAGCAATACCGCAGAAAATCTGCGGTTTACTATCAGGGAGTGAATAATTATTACAAATAAAAGTGTAAAGGTATGTAAGCACCATTATCGGTGAAGAAATTATCTAAAAGTTCTTATACATTTATAAACATAATTAAGGGATCTGCAACAGTTGCTTCATCACATACCGAAGTTCAGAAATAGCAGTTAAAGTGCTAAAACTCCAACAGATAGCAATACTTCTAACTATATATCATCATTGTCATCATCATCATCATCATCGTTTAACTCTCGGAGTGGTTGGCGTTAGGAAGGGCATCTAGCTGTAGAAACTCTGCCAAATCAGATTAGAGCCTGGTGTAGCCATCCGGGTTCACCAGTCCTCAGTCAAATTGGGCCACGACTGCTGAAGACATTCGTAGGCTTGCAAGGAATGAAGCTAGTATGCTCCGATGGATGTGTAATATCAGTGTGCATACTAGACAGAGTGTAAGTACCTTGAGAGAAAAGTTGAACCTAAGAAGCATCAGCTGTGGTGTGCAAGAAAGACGATTGCGCTGGTATGGACATGTGGTGAGAATGGATGAGGATAGCTGTGAAAAAATGCCACACCCTAGCAGTTGAGGGAGCCTGTGGAAGAGGTAGGCTTAGGAAGACCTGGGATGAGGTGGTGAGGCATGACCTTCGAACATTGGGCCTCACTGAGGCGATGACTTCTGACCGAGACCTTTGGAAACATGCTGTGCATGAGAAGACCCAGCAAGCCAAGTGAGACCTAAATCCAAGGCCTCTGCCAGGGGTGTAGCCAGCCCACTTATGCGTACCTTTACTTCATTGGACACTAAACTCCGCTTGCAAAGACCTGTTGAGGCAAATGAAATCGAAATCAAACTAAATTCTACAACTGGCACCCATGCCAACGTCATCTCCTTCGCTGGACATGAAACTCGGCTTGCGAAGACCTTTGGAGCAAGTGAAAGTGAAATCGTGATGGCACCTGTGCTCAGCGTCGCCTTCCAGGCACTTGTGATGGTGGCACATGTAAAGACATTCGAGCGAGATCGTTGCCAGTGCCGCTGGACCGGCTCCTGTGCAGGTGGCATGTAAGATACACCATTAGCAGTTTCTTTCTAGCGTAAGGAATCCCATGAGTGGATTCTTCTTATGTATTTAAATATACACTGTACCTTATGAGTAATTCATAGTCTTTGGACTAAACTTTTATATGCTAGGCTACTTGGAGGTGAAAATTTAATTAATTTCCATTTCCCTTTGATATGATATATATATATATATATATATATATATATATATATAATGTACAGAGAGATACATAAGTGTTTGTGAGTACTCTAGTCTTGATATGTGTCTATAAACAAGCATTACTATCATTATTGTCTATTTCTATTCTTCCTTGGAAAACATGTCTGGCCATAGGAAATATTACGTTACTTGGAAACCAGTGAGGGGTGCCAGCAAAAATAGCATTGAAAAATCTGCATCAACAAATGCTGTGTAACCCTGCAAGCATGGAAAAGTGGGTGTGAAATGATAATGACTAATTATCATTCTTCAACACTTCAGACATTTATATTCCTATATAAACCGAAGGTCATCATAGATTTATACAGCTGGAGAAATGAGATTGTAGAAGATGTGCTTTTCTTAAGACCAAATAAGCTTAAAATTCAATGCAAATAAGATTAAATTCAAAATCATGATTCGACACAGAATATGTCAAAAGCTTGCTGCATGTTCCCTAAAGTCATTAAACATTCATATCTAATACAGGTTTCTTTTGAGCAGACATAGAGTCAGTTTTGTAGAGTAATGTGCTGATTCAACTCAGATGTATTACTGGTATTTTTCTGACACTAAAAAAAAAATGAAAGGCAAATTCGTACTCAGCAGGATCTCAGCTCAGCAAAATGAGAGATAAAATTGAAACTACAAGGAGTTATTCAAGGGGTTGAACTATTACTGGCACTGGATTGCCCAGACAATTTTCCCAAACTTCCTGTTCTTAATAACTTCTCTGAAGTCCAACTATCTCAGACACATATATCTAATAGTGATAGGAAAAGAAATGGATAGAAGAACACACACTGTGTTTCTCTGTTCTCTGATAACAACTTGATAAGTGTTTTTAACTTTTTCCTTACCATATTTCTATTGAAAGCACCCCCTTTATTTCAAGTAATTTAAAAAATAATGAATAATTCAGTAAAATAACTTTGTTAAGCTGATGTTTGGAATATAAATTAATATGAAATTTAATTTAGATCACTTGAAAACAGAAAGTTTGTAGAAAAAAGCCAGGGGCAGTCTCAAGTGGGTTGCTATTAAAAGGGTCAAGTCAATATGTTTATAAATAAACAATGAAAGTCCTTTCTTCCATGTTTCCAGAGATTGGGTTAAAAGGATAGACAAAAACAAAAGACAGTTTTAATGAGATATAAAAGAAGAAAATATGTATTGATTCAACTTTGTAAGGTAAAGAAAAACCAATGTTCACCACTTGATTTGAATAAAAGATGATAAAAATCAGTCTGTAAATTATTTGATACAGATGCCAAATAAAATGCAAATAAAGTGCAATGATAAAAATGTCTTCAAATATCAAAGCATTTCAATGAACTGATGAAACTTCAAGCAACACAGATTCTAAATTATTATACATATATAATCACAGCTTTTTGTTCAATTATATTCAAATTATATTTATATCTGGTTATGTAAAAATATCCTCTATTTTCCTCTGTTTTTTTCTTTTTTTTAAAAGTAATATTAGAGACTAAAATACATTTTAGCAGTTAAAATATTTTAGTCTGATTTGCATATATCACAATATTATGTTATAATATGTAAGCATATAACATTTATGCATACATGTGCTACTTCACATCCAGTGTACATAACTAAAACATTAGCAATTCAGTGTATATGGAATATATTTTTATATATATTTTTATGTACACCACAAACACATGCAAAATGTGCACACGCACACACGCACACACACACAAACACACACACATGCATATATAATCACAAATGCATGTACATACATACAGAGACAGGGATATTATGAATGAATCAGCAAATTTTGATATACACATGTGTAAGCATGTGTGTGTGTAATTATATCATTTACCAATATAATTTTTATATGAAATCTATACATAAATAAAACTTCTTTTGTACATTCTTGTGTAGAATTAGGAGATGTCCAAGTCTTCTTCAATATCAGAAACGAGTTTCTTCATTTATTTTTCAGACCAGGCTTCTTATCTTCTTAACAAGTGTACTCATTGCATGATACATACACACTCTTACACAGTTCTTATCAATTCAGTGTATGCCCTGCTTCTTAACATACTAAAGTGTGGAATAATATTACTAATATGCTTATGTTTTAATTATTCAGCACAGTCTGTATTTTATGCCCACAATATACCACTAATGTTTCATACTAAAATTAAAAACCAAATCCTCATTAGAGTCCTTTAAACCTGTTTTTATATTATACAAAATTAAAACAAGAAATAAACAAAGGAAAATTATAATGTTGCTTTTAGATAGTTCTCACATATATACAAGTAAATTAAACCAGTCTAGACATTAAGTGCAATATAATGTAATTTACCACTAATTTTCAAAATTAATCTAACCTAAATTAATTTTATTGATTTATAAAAATACCTTTATTTAGTTAATTATTGATTACAGTTAATATATTTGCTTTCACTGAGTCAAAATATTATTTTCTGAAGCAGGGATAAAACGTTTGGAATATTTACTAAAATTGCATACGGAATCTACTCTCTGACTGGAAAAACAGAGCAACAGCTGCACAATAAAAATTCTTCATCATTATTATCATTGGTGTTGACACCATTATCGTCATCATCATCATCATCAATATTTGTGAAATATTTTGACCAGTAAAAATATTGAATTATATATTGAATTATATATTACAGCAAACACACTGTGTTTTTATCAAATTTAGTTCTTGGCATAACTACTTGAACTTTTTATAGTGTTCAATATGTCCTATATCAAACAAAAAAATTTGTCCAAATATTTTTTTTAAATATAAATAAACTATACATCCTGTTTATGCACATCCATACATACATACCTACACACCCATACATATATATATATGCCTTTACTCCCATATATACATACACATGCATGCATATATATACACACACACACGCGCGCGTGCACGCACACACACACACACACATGCACACGCGCACACATACACAATAGAAATAATCTTTAATATAGATTATTCTTATTGCAAATATTTTTAGCAAGCAGAGAAACCAAAGCCATTGGATGTAGTAAAAAGCTCTGCCAGTTAAAAATAATACAACTCCAGCTTATTTTATTTTATGAGAGTCAATAAGAAATGCATTCAACAATTGTCTTTAGTCTAATCTGTAGCACCTGATGTTTGAAGTGAACGTTTAATATCTCCAGATATTGAACCTGTTCCAGGTTGGATAGAAGCTACAACACGTATAGATGCATTTGGTTTTAAAATATGTTCAGGTAAATCAAGACCATCAACTTCATCAAATGACATTGGCTGTTCTTTGTAAATATTATTATCCATTTCTTTAAAAATTTCTTGGTTGGGTTCTTTCACAAATTGTTCATCCAATATTTTGTAAAATTCTTGATCCTGTCCAGTATATTTATCATTTAGCACTTTGTAAGTTTCCTCATCATGGTTTTCATAGATTTCTTCATATTGTTCTTTGTAAATTTCTTGATCCAGCATATTATATATTTCTGGAGTTTGTTCTTTATAAAATGTAGGACCATATGCTTTGTACAACTCTGGATCATGTTCTTTGAAAACATCTGGATAATAGCCTTTGTAAGATTTATGATCATTTTCTTTGAAAATCTGTTGATCATGGACTTTGTAAAGTTCTGGACCATATTCTTTATCAATATCTGAATCAGGTATATCAGATTTAAGTGGTTGTGTCAATGAACAAACAGCTGGCGATTGTAGTTGATTTTGAAAACGATTCCTTTGTAAAAACATTGGATAACTGTCATCATTTGAAGAACATCGGTCGTCCATTTTCTGCAGCAAACTTCGCGAATTTCCTAAAAAGAGACACCAGAAAAATATAAACATACATACAAGTGTGTGTGTGTGTATATATAGATATATATATATACAGGGTGGTTGCTGTTAGGAAGAGTATCCAGCCATAAAAACCATGCCAACCAAAACAGACACAGTAGCCTTGTGTAGTCTTCTACAAGGCTGGTAAACGTCAAACCATCCAACCCATGCCAGCATGGAAGACAGACATTAAATGATAATGATGATAATGATATATATATATATATATATATATATATATATATATAGATGTATACATACATACATATATACATGCATACAAACACACACACACATATATATATACACATACATATATATATACATACATACACACTTATATATATATATATACAAACATATGAATATACATGCATATATATATACATATGTATATACATGCATATATATATATATAAATATGTATAAACATGCATATATATATACATATGTATGTTTGTTGTTGTTGGCACTCCGTTGCTTACGACGTCAAGGGTTCCAGTTGATCTGATCAACGGAACAGCCTGCTCGTGAAATTAACGTGCTAGTGGCTGAGCACTCCACAGACACGTGTACCCTTAGCGTAGTTCTTGGGGATATTCAGTGTGACACAGTGTGACAAGGCTGACCCTTTAAATTACAGGCACAACAAAAACAAGAAGTACGAGTGAGAGAAAGTTGTGGTGAAAGAGTACAGCAGGGTTCGCCACCATCCCCTGCAGGAGCCTCGTGGAGCTTTAGGTGTTTTCGCTCAATAAACACTCACAACGCCCGGTCTGGGAATCGAAACCGCAATCCTATGACCGCGAGTCCGCTGCCCTAACCACTGGGCCATTGCACCTCCACACATACGTATGTATATACATGCATATATATATATATATATATATATATATATATATATATATATATATATATATACACACATCCATATAAATATGTATAAACATGCATATATACATATACATACATATAAATATGTATATACATGCATATATATGTATATATATATGTATATACATACATACATATATACACATACATATATATATATATATATATACAAACATGCATATATACACACATATATATACACACATACATACACACACACATACATATATGGGTTGGATAATTTGACTGAGGTCCAGAGAGCCAGTGGCTGCACTAAGCTCCAATCTGATCTGGCAATGTTTCTACAGCTGGATGCCCTTACTAATGCCAACCATATATATATATATATATATATATGATGATGATGATGACGATGATGATGATGATATATATATATATATATATATGAAGGGCATCCAGCTGTAGAAACTCTGCCAAATCAGATTGGAGCCTGAAGAAAGAGAAGTGGTTTCACCAGTCCTCAGTCAAATCGTCCAACCCATGCTAGCATGGAAAGCGGACGTTAAACGACGATGACGATGCATATATATATAAATACATATATATGCACTTACTAATTCTAACAGAAACATATCATAATCACCATTGATTACTCATCTATTACTTCAAGTATATCATTGAAAGAGTCTTGCAATATCAATGACATCGTTACTATTAATCGCCATGGGCCCAGTGTGTCGTAAACTTATGATTGGCTCTATTTTTTTTGTTTATGTGTTCAATTAATCACATTCTATTTTGCTGTTGTAATTTGACAAGTGAGATTTGTTTCCATGACAATACTTTGATGTTATCTCTATCCTCTTGCTTAACTTTATTTGAATTCCTCAGTAATTATACGGTATTTGTCTGCAATGCATAAATGGTATAGGTTTTCTCTATTTATGTAAGATAAGTTATGTTTGATAAGTGTGTGTGTGTGTGTATTTGTGTGTGTGTGTGTATTTGTGTGTGTGTGTGTGTGTGTGTATGTAATGTAAAAATATGTGCATTTGTTAAAGAGAATCTATTATATTCCTACTTGATGTGAATTTGTTGATTCACAAGCAGAGAATAACTGCAGGAAATGGAGAGAAAAAAAGCAAGCATTTCATAAGTCCTTGGTGCATCCCCACCCCAAAAAACAAAACAAATAACTTAGCATCATCCAAGGAAGAAGTTGAAAGCCTATATGCAGTTTAACTTTTCATACTTCACATTCAGAGAAATCAAGATATTTGCAAATAGCAGAAATGTCTTAGAGAAAGTTGACAGGTCTCCAAGTCATATCCCAATGGCCAAATATTGAAATATGGTCTGACTGGACAAAAAAAATTTCAGTTGTTGAATTAACTATATCATGAAAATTAAAAAAAAAAAACTACATAAAAAAATAATTACCTGGCATCCGTCCTTGTGAGACAATTTGAGTAGAAGTGTTAGACTTTGACCGAAATGGGTTAACAGCTGGCACCACAATCAAGGCAAAAGATAACAATAATACCTATGTTGAGAAAATAATTAACAGTGTTAATAATGATTCTTATATACTGATAAGGACTTCTTCATGATTGTTTTTTACAGAATCATGAAAGTTGGGAATTTCAAAGGAATGTTTTAAAATGTTTTAATGAAATTGTGATATATATATGAGAGAGAGACGCATGCACACACACACATACATACACATGCACACACACCCATCTGACCTTCACAGCAAAAATGGCACTGTAAAAACTTTTCTCTTCAGGGCTGGAAAATACTTTAGTCTTCAACAAAGTTCAAGTGAGACCCAGAGATCCACACTGGAATACTGTTCCCATATGTGCTACAGCTATACTGTAACTGCTTGCAGAGAAAGCTCATTCACCCACTCCAAACTAAAACCCACAGATGTACTGTCTTCTGCCATTTTCTAATGCAAATGCAATGGTTTTTGCTGATTGAAGCTGTTTGGCCATGTGCTACTTGCACTCAGCTACTCTCAACACATTCATCTTTCCTCTACTAATAATTCATATATCAAACTCTTCAGGACCTGTATTAACCGTATACACCCAGTCCATTCTTCCCAGAATGCCAATCCCTTGGAATTGCCTCCTTGCACAAACCTTTCTTGCAGTCGTCAACTTGCATCAATTTAATCTTATCACATTCACGCAGCCTCTCTTCAAACCAATCAAACAATATAAAGCCCGGGGATACCATATAACAAAACAATGACATAAACTTACCATAAGACATGTGCTTGTCTGAACTGGTTTATTAGTTGAAGACATAATCAAAGATTGCAACTTTTTCATTTGTGTTACTAGGGAACTACAAATAGAAAAAACAAAAATGAAGTTATCTGCATCAGACTTAACATCTTATCAAACCTCTTGATAGGGTTTGTATCAGTCTGACCTCACACAATAAATTCCATAGATTCGTGGAATTTACAGTATGAGGTCAACAATTCAAACTTAATCAATTGACAGAACCAAATTAAATATGTCTTTATTTAAGCCAATTAGGGAGCTTCTATGAAGTTGTTTGATCCGTTAGAAATAATAGATAGTCACAATAGGGACATCTTTGATCATAAGACTGTTGAACCAGAGCTGACCTAGGATTAAATAACAAAAGCAAATATTCTGAGGTTTTGGCTTTCAGCTAAATTCATGACAAGAGAATAAGTGTGGAACCATAGTAATGAAGTAAAATTAGCATTAAAATACTATAAACAGTAGCTATAGCAGTAGTAGTAGTAGCTATTGTTGCTGACAATAGCAACGAGATCAATAACAACTAAGAAATAGTAGAATTATTTTGACAACAATCATAGCTTCTACTTTTACTTCATATTTATTTATTTATTTATGTGTTTCAGCCAAGTGGCTGCGGTCATGCTGGTGCACCACCAAAGGAATCCAATAATAATAAGCACAATAACACTAATAATAGGCCAATGCCTCAAATTCTACAAATTATTTCAACCACAGAGGGATGAAAGAATGGAAAGGAATGCACGTGCGCGCACACACACACACACACACACACACACACACACACACAAGGGACATATAAAGAAAAGAAAACACAAGGGACATATAAAGAAATAAAGATTTCTTTAACAACTCAATAAGCAAGCTGCTATGAAGTCAATTACTTTGCAATTCCAATCCCTCTCAAACCACACCCTATCCTCTAAAAATAGGTCTCATAAAAGCCTTGACTTTTTCTTTCCAAAAGGTTTTTGTAACCCAATAGTCTAAATGCTATTATTTACAGCTTTATCTTCTTCATGTTCGACCATTAATAACAATTTATTTCATAACTCTTGAAGTTTCTAAATTCTAATGATGTAGACAATACGCAATTCTTGTTGCTAAGAACAAAGCTTCTAAAATGGATGGCAAAAATTTGAAGGGTTACTTTGATGTAATTGTAGAACATATGTCATATTTAGAGAAAATGTGGGTTCAAGTCCTAAGGGCAACTTTCCATGGGGGTTTTAACCCAATATTCTTCAAACTATTATATAGTTTTATGTACCTTGAGTTCCACTGTTATAAATGATTTACATTAAATAATGTAGTCCAAGATACACTATTGCTGGTAATATATGAACTTTCTTCATGAAGGCTGATTTGGGCAAAATGTGAATGATTTCTAAGTCAGAAAACCCCAGTATAAAAAGTTGTACTTTTTTATCAATCATGGAAGATTTGAAAGACAAAAAAAAAAAAGGGTTGACCTCAATTTATAGAGACATAACTAAGTACTGCAAGACTATGCACCAATTCTTCCATCCTGTATTCTTAAATAACAGTAACAAGAAGCCAAAACTGTTTATTAAGATCAAGTTAAAACTTACATATTCTGTTTCTCCAAATTCATAATCTTTTTGTGTAATTGTTGGTTTTCAACTGTGCAAAATTTAACTCGTTTTTCTAATCCATCGACATATTCTTGACGACGTTTTCGACTCTCTTTTGCAGAAATCTATAAACAGACAATTATAAAACCAGGTTATAACCTATTGCCAACTTTTAGTAGAATTTTATTTTTGAAACAAACAAAATTGTCAAAACAATATATCATTAGGTGATCTAACTGAAACCAGTTTTTTTTTTTTGTGTGTGTGTTGCTGTGTTAAGATCTAGACAAGTCCACATCATTGTCATCATTTAACATTCCCTTTGCCATATTTGCAAGGGGCAGATTTTCTACAACTGGATGCCCTTCTTGTTGCCAGCCTGCCCTCACTTGTTCCCAAGCAAGGTAATATTTCCCATGGCCAGACATATTTTCCATGGAAGACAGGAAACAAACAACATTACTTGTATGACAGCAATGTCTAGAGAGGGGTAGACATTCACACACACACACACACATACACAATGGGCTCCTTTTAGTTTCCATCCACCAAATCTCCACACAAGGCTTTGGTCAACCGAGGGCTACAGTAGAAAAACACTTGGCCAAGCAGTGGAAGCAAACTTCTTAACCACTCAGCCATAAATGTGCCTATAATACATCCCTGCGCACACCTAAACAAAAATGAAAAAGATTTCACTTGCCATTATTCAGTATAAAAGTCATATACCCCTTCAAACTATGAAAGTAGAATTCCCTTAGTCATATACCTCTTCAAACTGTGGAGGTAGAAGTCCATTATGGTCATTGTATATAAGCTCTGGGTCCAGTCCCACTGCGTGGCACCTTGGGCAAATGTCTTCTGCTATAGCCTCGGGCTGACCAAAGCCTTGTGAGTAGATATGATAGACTGAAACTGAAAGAAGCACGTCGTATATATATTGGTGTGTGTGTATCTGTGTTTGTCCCACCTCCATCGCTTGACAACCAATGTTGGTGTGTTTATATCCGCTGTAGCCTAGTGGTTCAGCAAAAGAGACCAACAGAATATGTCCTGGGGTTAATTTGTTCGACTAAAGGTGGCGCTCCAGCAAGGCCACAGTCAAATGACTGAAATAAGTAAAAGAATAAAAGAATATATATATATATATATATATATATATATATATATATATATATATATAATGGGCCTCCACACAGTTTCCATCTACTAAATTCACTCACAAAGCATTGGTCAATCCAGGGCTATAGAAGACACTTGTCTAAGGTGTCATGCAGCAGGACTGAATCTGAAATCATATGGTTGCTTCTTAACCACACTACTAAACCTTGTTAATCTGTTTTTTGTTTCTTTTTACTTTTTACCTTTTATACTGGATGAGAGGCAAAAGAAATAAATGAAAATGAAAAACCATTTTGTAAAGTAAAATATGAAGGAACTAGAAAACCACTCAGAGAGCGCAGGCCTCCGCCAAGCAGCTCATTTCCACCCAAAAAGATGCATGCTAAAAATCGCCCACCATTACCATGATCACCTCAGCATCATACCGCTCCTGTCGCCATTATAACCACCGATACTATTTTATCCTTTTCCCATACTTATCTCAACCATCGTCATCCTCAATACTGTCTCTGCTTTCACCACAATCACCGTCAAAACTACGATCACAACAATCACCGTCAAAACTACAATCACCACAATCGGTTTCTTTACATTATCCGATACTCATGGGACCGTGATTGTTGCAGATTTTTGATTTTTCTAATTTCGGGGTGCTTTAAAAAAAAAAAAATTGCATCTACAAAACGGAACCAGGTCTAAACACAATAGGTTATAGACATACTCTGAATGTAGTTCTATATAAATCTTTAATTTTTTTTTTTTTTTTTACTTAGACCATCAGAAATGTTAAGATATCAGCCTCTACCCATGTTGTTATGCTTTGATTAAGTTACAGCATAGATTAGATTACTTAGATAAGTTTCGGCCGAAGTTGACTCAGGCCATGTCTAATTTAATAGCAACCACCTGAAAGAGATACACAGTCAACTCTGGGGAACCGTAGCCCATTCAAGCAGAGGGTTATTGTTTTCAGAGACATATCTGGGTGTGGGTGGTTTATCTGGTATTTGTTGGGGTAATCATCTAGGGATCATTTGAATGTCATGAAGTCACTTTCCTCTTTTATGTGTGTATAGCACAATGTTGAAGAGAGGAGGGCCAATTGAGGTGAAATAGTTCTGTCATAGTGTTGTGATATGACACAAACATTTCTGTAGTGGATGGATGGCACTGGGGCCAAGCCTCAGACGAATTTTAAAGATGGGCAATGTTGATGGAATATTTTCCACATCATACAGATGATATAGAGCTCACAGCAGCGGAGGGAGCAAAGCCTGAGCTTTTTGAGTCAATCCCAATAGTCAAGGCATGTCAAGTTATCCTCTGCAGACCTCCACTAAGCGGCTCATTTTAAGATAGATACGCAAGTAAAATTACTAATAGAGAAACGAAAATAAATTTTGGAAACAGCAACGCCACCATAGGTTACATGGAAACAATGAACGTGTTTTCAAGGGAGATAATCAAAGAATGTAACATTGTAATACTTCATGTAAAGTAAATATAACAAATGAAAAATCCTTCAAGAATCCATAAAAATTCACGGATCACTACCAAAATTTCATCATCTGTTCCTTGTGTTATTACCAACTTTTCCTGCAAGCTTCATCAAATACCATTCACAACTTCTTGAGTTATTTTGTACACAGACAGACAGACAGACAAACCAACACCGATGTAAACATAACCTCCTTCCTTGGCGGAGGTAAGTAAAAAACAACAAACCTTATTTCTTATTTTCCTTCTTACAGATTTTAATGCACGTTCTTCTTCTTTTGTAAGTGGCATGTTGGTTGGTAAGACGTAGCCTTCACGAGTTAATAATGTCTTTTCTTCGTCCGTTAAAATTATTGGCAGTTTCTAAGATTAAAGAAAGTGAATAGTAATTTAAGATTAACAGTTTAATTAGTTTATTATCACATTAGGAGTGTTCATTGTTTAAAACATACCCCCCCCCCATACACACACAAACTTGGCATTTACAGTCCATTCTCAAACATGTCTCTCATTTTGTCAGTTACTTTCTCAGAGACTTACTCTCATTCACAATGACAACTATTCCCTATCTTTATCGTAATTCACATCATTTAAGTACATATGTGCACATCTAGACATGCAACTATATGCTTGAGAATGCATACATAAAATAAAGCATACAAATCTGCACGTGCATTGACTCCAAATACTATACATACATACACATACATGCAAAAATACCTTGTTGATGCTGAAATTCCAATGAAGGAGCCTTGGATCTAAGTTAGAAACTGGCTCTTCCTCTATTGGCAAGAAATCTTGACATATAACTGAATAATGACATATATATATATATATATATATATATATATATATATATATATACAGACTGGGTGTAGCTCCTAGGAAGTATGCAATGTTTTCCCACCAAATGGATTCTAGAACCTTCTGGGTCAACAGTTATTTAAAGGTGAGAAAATTCAACTTAGAGCAAAGTTACACCAGCCATAAATAAGTAACCCAGTGCTGATTGGCCAAACCATATTCACACAGGCATTAATAACTTTTATGGTGACTCTTCTTTGTATAAAACATATATTAGGTAATGACTCTTGACCGGGAAAATCTGAAAACTATAGTGCAAATCTCAGTTAGGATCTCACAATTGTTATGTATTAAGGTGGATGAATGTTGAATATAATCTGAGGTCATCATCAAATATATATACTGAATTGAAACATAGATATAAGGTGTATACTAGCACTCCATCAGTTATGATGAAGAGGGTTCCAGTTGATCCAATCAACAGAA
The DNA here is from genome assembly GCF_046866305.1 of Octopus bimaculoides. NCBI lineage: Eukaryota > Metazoa > Mollusca > Cephalopoda > Octopoda > Octopodidae > Octopus > Octopus bimaculoides. Next base: position 35,601,107 of record NC_142936.1, on the reverse strand, counting down.
CAGCATGCTTGTGGCTGAGCACTCCACAGACACATGTACTCTTAACATAGTCCTCAGAGAGATTCAGCATGACACAGAATGTGACAAGGCAAGCCCTTTGAAATACAGGTACTATGCATTTTTGCCAGTTGAGTGAACTGAAGCAATGTGAAATAAAGTGTTTTGTGTAGCCAGGAATTGAACTGATGGCCTTACAATCATAAACCAAATACCCTAACCACTAAGCCATGTGCCCTCACTACTGGATGTATAAAGAAGAAGAAAGGTTAAATACTTACAGCTACTAATTTGCCTTCAGTCTCACTAGATTTTTTTTTTTTTTATATCTTAGTAAAATTTACATGAAGATTCAATTTATAAGGCGATAGGCATTCTTTAGTCGTGATAAAAATCTCCTGTAAATTCATACATGTCCTTACTATAATCTCTCTATTTTTTAATGGAGTAAAACAGAATTAATAAATATGTCTCTGTAAATTTAACACAGGCAATATTTTTTTCTTTTTGATTTATCTTGAATTAATACCAAATTCTTTAAAATCCAGTTTAATTCCAATTTAAGGTTTTCAAAAAAATTTGGCTTTTATGGTCCATTTTCAATGTCTCTTCACTTGTCAGTTTCTCTCAGAAACATACTCTCATTCACAGCAACAACTACTCCCTATCTTTATCCAAATTCACATCTTTTCCCCTTCCAGTCAACATCAAAGTGTTTCATACATATGCAGTTCTCATTGTAAAATGTCAAACATGCAAATGCAATTCTCTCTTTAACAAGTCAAAAAGAAAAGCAAAATATCTACAAGTAGTAAATAATTCTACTTTTATATTTATAAAAAAATTAATTATAGATATGATGTACAATAGGGGCCTTTTGTAATGCAATTCAATTAATACAACCAATAATCCTTTCTACTATAGGCACAAAGCCTGAACATTTTTGGGGGGGGGGGGGGGTGCTAGTCAATTACATCAACTCCAGTGCTTGACTGGTACTTATGTTATCTTCTCCGAAAAGATGAAAGGCAAAGTCAACCTCAGAGGAATTTGAACTCAGAAGGTAAAGCTAGGAAAAATGCCAGTTCCAGCTCAATGCTTCCATCATCATCACCATTATTTTAACATTCACTTTTCCACACCTGCATGGGTCAGATGGAATTTTCTTGAGGCAGAATTTTTATGGCTGAATGCCCTTCCTATCACCAACCCTTACCTGTTTCCAAACAAGCTAATGTTTTCCCATAACTAGACATGTCTCAGAATATTGGAAATGAAGGACACCACTTGCATGAGGGTGAAACTTGCTTACAAATATGAAGCAATGTCAAGGAAGGGAGACAGTAACACACACACTAGCATATATGACAGGCTTCTCTCAATTTTTGTCTACCAAATCCACTCACAAGGTTTTAGTTGATCCAGAGCAATAGCAGAAAACACTTGCCCAAAAGGTCATGCAGTACAACTGAACCCAAACCTATGTGGTTGAGAAGCAAACTTCTCACCACACAGTCATGCCTGCACCCTTAGCTATAATAATTTTAAACATATGGGTCATGGCTAGAAAGCCTTTTATCATAGGTATGCTTAAACAAGGCTGACTTGAGGCAATAATACACACACCCTTTCTGCCCTATAATAATAATAGCCATGCAGTAAAAAGAAGTACTCACATTATTTTTGGCTGTTAATGTTGACTGAGAATCATGTTTAATGGTGTATGACAGAGAATCAGACGTTTTTTCGGAAGGTAAGCGAATAACTTTGATTGTCTGCGTAGGTTCAGTGCTAACAACATTATCGTTAAGCACCCAGGCATTGTTAGTTGAGATACTTTCACCACCAGAACCTTTATAAAACAGTTAAGAAAATAAAAGGAGAATATTTTTCAAAAGGTTATATATAATCTATACAATAGAAATAAAAACACAAGTTGATAAATGAAACAGTTAGTCCTGTATAAACTAACTTAAAAAATGAATAAAGTGAATATAAGTTAGTTTGCTGTGAGGGAAAAAAAGAGAGAGATTAGGCATTTCAAGTGGGACCCTTCCTCAGAAAAGTAAGAAATAATAACTATACTAAATTATATATAGTCAATAATAGTAATAATTTCTCTTTTCCAATGAACCCAAACTACCTTATTCTACTTTGCGAACAATTGGATAACAATTGTAAAATAGCAGCAAGCTTGCAGCAAATACAACCCATGACTGAGATTATATTCTCACTTTCATTTTACTTGTCTATCTTTCTTGGAAAAGGTATTTAATTTCATAACTCCTATTTTTGTACACTGTATAGTCAAAGGGTTTAATCACTAGTTGGCAAGATCTTAACTACTTAACTACTTTAATGTAGTTGATTACATGATATTTGGTTATTTCTATTTCAGCAAGCTCTGTTCAATAAAAGGGAAATTCAAAAAAAAAAAAAAACAACAAATAAATTATCTGTTTTTGATTCATGATCAACATTCTCTCTAAGCCAGAAAAGCCAATATACCAAGTCATGAATGAAATGAGTAATAAGTGAGTTGACTAAAAGAACCTTAGGCCAGTAGGTAGCACCAGTAGTTTGCACACTTTACATATAAGCTTTCAAATTTCATGCAAATGATTCATTTCAATAACAACAAAAAACACATTTGTTAGTGCAACTTCATTGACGGTGATAGTGTCTTTGAGTGTCAGGACATGCACTGGACACTGAGTGGCTATGCATACAACACATATTGCTTTGTTATGCATACAAGTACTGCATAGCAATGTAAGCAACAGATATTGCATGACTATATATATATATATATATATATATATATATATATATATATATATATATGACAAACATTGCATGACTGTGTGCAACACAGGTACTGCATAGCTAAGTAAGCAACAGGTACTGCATGGGTTCACATGAAATGAGTACTACAAAGCTGTGTGCAAACAGGTAGAACATTGCTATGCAAGCAACAGCAACTCCATGGTTGTCTATGTAATAGGTTAAAGTGTGGCTGTTTATGTATTGCTTAGCTGTGTATCCAACAAGTACTACATGGCCATGTATGCAACAGGTACTGCATTGTTATTTATGCAACAAGCAGAGCATGGCAATGAGTGCAACAAGTACTGTTTGATTGTTTATGTACTGCTTGTATGTGAATGTACACATCTCAGAGGAAATTTTATATTCCATCTTTTGTAGGAAATGAATAAAAAGGTTTTAAAATTCTATCCCAAATTTTACAGCTGTAATTATATATACATGTGGGGGGGGAGAAAGAAGGGAGACAGAGAAAGAGGGGAGAGAGAGAAAGAGCGGAGAGAGAGAAAGAGCGGAGAGAGAGAAAGAGGGAGAGGGAGAGAGAGGGTGAGAGAGAGAGAGGGTGAGAGAGAGAGGGTGAGAGAGAGAGGGTGAGAGAGAGAGGGTGAGAGAGAGAGGGTGAGAGAGAGAGAAAGAGGGGAGAGAGAGGGTGAGAGAGAGCATTTAGCTAATATTTTCTGTAATACTGACATATAAATAAGTTTAGGAAGATGTAATAGGTGTTTACATTAATAAAATATATTTCATAAACACAATCACAGCATAAATGTCTCATTGTCAATACTAAAACATAAGACAAAATTTAGTTTCATATAAACATAAAAACAAGAAATGATTCATTTCTTAAGCAGTAATAACAAGAAATAAACATGGTAAATATAACAAGAAAAAATGTTATTACATTATGATTATAAATATCTAGTTTAACCCTTTAACATTCAGGTTACTCTGTCAAATGAAATTCTTATTTAGTATCCTGCATGCGTAAGCAAAAGTAGGGTATTGTAATCACTCATATTTATTTGTTTGTCTGTGTATTTGCAAAATTACTGGAAAATGGCTGAGAGGCTCAAAATGATGAAAATTTGGTTTGATTACATACATACATTCATTCATTCATTCATTATTTACATTTGATGGATATTTGTCATCTTGTTTGTTGTTAACACAACGTTTCGGCTGATATACCCTCCAGCCTTCATCAGGTGTCTTGGGGAAATTTTGAACCTGGGTTCTCATTCCTAAGGTATTTTTCAATGTTATTATTATTATTATTATTCAGATCACTGCCTGGAATCGAACTCGAAATTTTGGGGTTAGCAGCCTGCGCTCTTAACCACTACGCCATATGCTCATGGGCAATTATGGAGTGAATTTTAGGGCTTATAAATCTAATATTTTCCTATCCTTCCTTAATACCGGTTCGCATATGCTATTCATATCTGCACTCGGTCTGCTTAGGAGGTTGTTGTGTCCTAAGCAGATCAAGTGCAGATACGAATAGTATATGGGAACCAGTATTACAGAAGGATAGGAAAATATTAGATTTATAAGCGCTAAAATTCACTCCATAATTGCCCACAGGCATATGGCGTAGTGGTTAAGAGCGCAGACTACTAACCCCAAGATTCCGAGTTCGATTCCAGGCAGTGACCTGAATAATAATAATAATAACATCAAAAAATACCTTAGGAATGAGAACCCAGGTTCAAAATTTCCCCAAGACACCTGATGAAGGCTGGAGGGTATATCAGTCAGGAAGAATGGATAAAGCAGACCTAATTATTTTGCTCAATGACAGAGTCAGATTTTTATTCGTTGCCATAATTTATAGCTTTAACCACACAACCATTGAAGTGAGCTCAATATATTATATATATATATATATATAAATACTGAGCACACAGTTATTGCTGGATCATATTTATATAATACTTATATAATAATATGTATAATATATGAAACACTCAGCAACTAACACCTGTTGCTAATGCACAGAAACAATTGTTATGATGTGGATTAAAGCCTGTTCATTCTATTTCCTTGAATTATATATTGTTTAAGATGAATTCTGCATACACTAATGGATTTCCACATGTATGTCCAGTAAAAGGAGTATTCCTGCTGTATGATAGCATATGGTAGCTGATAACTGTAGAACTTTGAAATGCACATTATAAGGTTATTAACTGGATGATATTATATATATATATATATATATATATATATATATATATATATATATATATATATATATATATATGTAAAATCATCCTTATCATCATCACAATTTAACATCTGTTTTTATGTTGGCATGGGTTGAATGGTTTAACAATGAACAAGAGAACTATGCCAACCTCTATTGTCTGCTTAAGTATAGTTTTTAGAGCCCTTCCTAATGTCAGTGTGTACAGGGGTCACATAACTTAAGGGGTGTAGTACTGAAGAAGATGGCTTTGTAGAAGGTGTTGAGAAGTTAGAGTATGACAGAGAGATAGAAACAAGTCTTGGTGTAGTTTTTTTTTTATTGAAATTAAAACTAAGAATTTGTCTGGCAACTTGAGTTTCATGCCATTGCAATCTTCAGGCAAGAACTGTTACTAATCAGAACTGACAGTGTATTTTAGATCTTTTGGTATAGTGTTTGTGCTTGTTCACTGGTTAGTTTTTGCGCTTACTGGTTGCAGGTTCAGTCCCACTGCATAGCACTTTGGGCAAGTGTTTTCTATTATAGCTCCACACCAGCCAAAACATTGTAAGACAGAAACTAAAGAAATTTTATATATATATATATATATATATATATATATATATATATATATGTATGTATGTATGTATATACGTGTGTGTGTGTGTGTGTGTGTGTGTGTGTGTGCACATGTGGGTGTGTTAGTGTATCCTTGCTTTGATTTTCTGTGATTGTTGTAAATGAGTGCCACCGTATTGTAAATAGTGTACAACCTATATGATGATGTAATAGTAGTAGTAGTCTGTTGGTTTTACTTTCTAAACTTTGCCAACAGCCTCTTGCTGTGCTGCTTGCTAACAGCTCAGTTACACATTGGTAATGGTTAGAGGGTAATGGTTAGCAACTATTGTTAGTATAATGCTAAATGAATAGTGACAGCTGATGATTGTCAACAGGTGTAACATATTACAAATATTCATAGTAAACTCGTGCATTCTGCCTGTCAAAATTAATGTCTGTTTTAATTATGTGTTAGGTGAATATTCTTTTGTAGTTTTTTCCTTTACTTTTCATTTACTCTAGGTCATTCAATTTTTTTTAATATTTTCATCACTGTGGCTCAGTAATTAGGGTGTTGCATTTGTGATCATAAGATTGTGGTTTCAATTCCCAGACCAGGTGGTGCATTGTGCTCTTGAGCAAAACACTTCTATTTTATGTTACTTCAGTCTATTCAGCTGAAAATGAGTTCCAACAATAAAGTTAACCATATGATGGACTGGCATCCTATTCAGTGGGGAATGTTGTAACTTCAATTACTTGTACATCATGGAAACCAGATTAAGCCCTGGCCTTATGAGTTCTAGAATACAATAACATTAACTGCAATCAGTATTTTTTTTTTATTTGTTTTAAGAACTATTTTATTGGAAATATTTTGAAATGTGAACATACCTAATTCTATGGATAATCCTAAATTACTGATGTCATTCAAGTTTATATTGCTGTAGCTCTGAGAGAATGAGTCTTTGCTTTCTGGGTTTGCAAGCTCTGCATCTAACTCCTCTTCATTTTCTTCTTTCTCCTCTTCCTCTCCTTCTCCGGCATTGCTAATGTAAGAAGTGGGACTGAGTTCTTCACTCTCCACTGACTGTGGAACTGGTGATGAGCATGATTTTTGAGAGATGCTGCAGTCACTAGAAGATGGTGAACGTTGTACATAGTCATGGTCAGAGTAGATGGCTTCTGTGATTTCCTGGTTTGTCTGCATCTCAATTTCTTTAGATGTGATGGTTGTGGCCAATGGAATAGGAGAGAGAGAACATGAATCTGGTGATGAGTCAACTGGATTACTGGATACTGATGGAATGGCAATCTCCATGATTTCACTGAACAGATCTTCAAACTCTGTATCAAATGTTAAATTGTCATTGATATCCAAAGTAGGCTAGAAAGATATAAAATGGAAAAAATAAGTAACATGTATGAAAAATACAGGATGTATTTGCTATTTAATACAAATATCATTTTACAGCTATTATTTACCACAGCTTGATTGTAAGGATGTTAAAAATGAGAGCATTCAGTACGCAAATACAAATTGGTAGGTATATATTTTAGAAATTCTCTTCAACGAAATTAAAAGAAAAGGTATAAACAAGGTCATTAAAAATATAGTTTTCACATCATCATCATCTAATGTTCATATTCCATGCTGGCATGGGTTGGACAGTTTGCCAGAATCCAATGGTTTCAATGTCTGCATCATGCCCAATGTCTGCTTTGGCATGGTTTTACAGCTGGATGTTTTTTCCTAACATCAACCATTTTACAGAGCTTACTGGGGTGCTTTTTCTTTGTGCCACCAGCACTAGTGATGTTACCACACGGCTTGCAAGATTATGTGTCTCAAGGGAGGAGCTCTATACTCAACAAGTCAGATATGTTACCAGATGGCCATGAGTGGAAGTGGTATGCAGTTAGGATATTCAGAGGAGCAGGGATTGTTGTAGCTGCAGTAGAAGATGGCTGGAGAGGATGCAGCACATGCTTTAGCTAGTTGCTGAAACATGTTGGTATGTGATGGTAACATTCCAAAGAGGTATGGCAGATAAAGGTGAACTGAGACAAGAGAATTAAGTGTCCCACACAACAATAAAATATCTACAGTCTAGTTGAAGTGAAGATCCAATCATTCCATTTGTACTAATATTTGTATAACCGATTAACAATAACAAACAGCACATATGTCTGGACCATGCCTCACAATAACTTTACATCATCACATCCCACTTCCACAGGACTTGTTCATACCGTCTTCATTGTTTGTATATGGTAATGCTAATGAAGAAATCTTCAAACTGAAAATAGCAGCCAAATATCCCTCCTGTTTTTCATGCAACTCATTCCAACATAGATGGTTCTTGGATGCCCAATTATGCATTGCTAAGCTAAGATATTCTTTCATTTTCCAATCTTTTCACGCATTCATTCGCCATTCGCTTTAATATGTATTATTTACTAATATCTACTTTCGTAAGCTAATTATTGAAACTTTCTAATCTCTCTTTCTCAGCCTGTGTTTCACCTTAATTCTTCATGCAATTTTCTAAATGAAATCTCTCCTTCCCTCCTGTGTTCTCAAGTTGGTTACATATTTTTTTGTACCATCTCTCTAAATTAACCCTTGCTTGTTCGCAGTGCGTACACCCATTCCCACCCCCACCACCAATACCGAATATCTCTCTCTTCTTCCACCACCATTACCGGATGTCTCTTTTCTCCCACCACCATCACCAGATATCTCTCTTCTCTCACAGGAAACCCCCTCCTTCACTGGTGGTATTCTCTATCATACCTGCAATCTCCTCTCCCAGGACAAATGCAACTAGTTTAGCTGCCCACCTACTTAATTGGCTATCTATCATTTCGAATCGAAATTTGTCAACTACTTGGTAATTTCCATGGATGTATCGAAGTAGAAAGAGAAAGCTAATGGGCTGTACATGTGTGCTTGTTCCTCTGTGTGTGTGCTTATTCTTGTCTGTGTGCGTGCTTGTCTTGTATGCGTGTGTGTGTGTGTGCACGTGTGCATGCATGTGTTTGCTCTTGTGTGTGTGTGTATGGGCGTGCTTGTTCCTCTCTTCTCTCACCAGAAACTCCCTCCCTCACTGGTGATATCTTCTATCATACCTGCAATTTCTTCTCTCTCTCTCTCTCTTTCCTGGGACAAATGCAACTAGTTTAGCTGCCCACCTTCTTAATCTAACCTTGGCATATTGATATTCATATTCTGCTTTATCTATCTCTATTGATTTACTTACTTATATCTGCAACACCAGTAATGCTTAAATTTACGTTTTTACAATGTCCATAATGCTTATACTTACAACGCCACTAACATCTACTCCTACCCCTAGTAGAGGCAAGAATCTTAACACGCCAGAATGTTTGAATGATGAGAACAGGTGTAGCATGTCTATCAAACAAACATGAAACCTTCTTTTCAGGGACTGAATAACATCACCCCTCCTCATGCCTCCTCCCACATTCCTTTCCCAGTTTTTAGAGTTGGCACTGTCAATGTAGGCACATTGAAAGGTAGGTCTAGTGAGATTGTAGAGATGCTTGAATGGTGACGTGTTGATGTATGCTGCATACAAGAGGTAAGGTGGAGAGGAGCATCAGCCAGGGTCCTCACAGGCAAGGTACAGGTATAAAATCTTCTGGGAAGGTAACAGTGATGGAGTAGGGGATGTAGACATACTCCTTGCGGAGAAATGGGTGAATAAGGTCATAGAGGTAGTCAGGGTATGCGATAGAGTACTTAAGCTCAAGCTAGTCCTGCAGAATAGTATAGCTACAATTATCTCTGCCTACGCCCCACAAGCAGACCTACCAAATGATCAGAAGAACCACTTTTATGACACCCTTCTACAGGCTACCTCAAAGGCAAGTGGCAATGACCTTATTTTTGCAGCTGGAGATTTTAATGGGCATGTCAGACGGCAATCCAGTATCCTCCATGGTGCTCACAGGGACCATGGAACTGGTTCCCGAAACGAAGAGAGAACTAGGATACTGGAGTTCTGTGATGCATGCAACCAATTAATCTGCAACACTAACTTCAGGAAGCCAGACAGCCACCTGATAACCTATCAATCGGGTGACTCTGCTAGCCAGATTGATTTCATCCTCACCAGACAGCAGGATGCAAGGTTACTCTTAAATAAAAAGACCCTCTTTGGTGAAGAATGTACTCCCCAGTATAGACTAGTTATTAGTGACTTTAGACTCGAGGCCAGAAGGATGTCAAGAAGCAGACCAATCCAGAAAAGAAGGTTTTGGAAGCTAAAGAACCCTTCACATGGTCAGAGATTTAGGGACATCCTCATTGAGAAATTTGATGAGAGGGACGAGGAGCTACAGACTTGGAAATTCCTATGGGACAGCTTACCAAGAGCCACAGACCAAATCTACAGCTTGTGCAAAATCCCTTCCAGACCTAGAGTAACATGGTGGTGGAATAATACGGTAGATAAGGCCATTAGAGCAAAGAAACAGGTCTGAAAAGCCTGGAAGAGTGGAGTGGGGTTAGCAGGGAAATGTACTAGATAGCCAGAAGGGAGGCTGGGCGACAGGTATACATAACCAAGGAAGAAACAAAAAAGAAGTTTGCCAATGTTCAGTGAAGTAAGGATCAAAGAACTGAAGTATTTTGGATTGCAAGACAGTGTATGAGAGAAAATTGTGATGTCACAGGAGAGAAATGTGTCCGCATGGATGATGATGCACTTGCTTTTAATGATTCTGCAAAGAAAGAGGCTTGGAGAAGCCATTATGAAAGACTGCTGAATGTAGAGAATGAATAGGAGGAGGAGAGCCTTCTAAATGTTGACCCAGTAGAGGGACCAGCTACCTGAATAGATAGCACCCTGGTAGATAAAACAACTAAGGATATGAAATCAGGAAAAGCCCCCGGCCTGTCAGAAATCACTGCTGAGATGCTTAAAATATCTGGTGGTGTAGGTTATGGCTTAGTCACCTGTATTGTAAACCATGTAGTTCACAAAGGTGTCATTCCCAATGACTAGCGTAGCAGCACCATAGTCAACTGCCACAAAGGTAAAGGTGATGCTTTAGATAGAAATAACTACAGGGGTATGAAACTGCTTTATCAGGTGACAAAGGTCATGGAGAGGGTCATAGCCCAACTAATTTGGAAGAGAGTATGCTTAGATGAGATGCAGTTCGGTTTTGTGCCAGATAGAAGCACCACTGATGCTATATTCCTGGTACAACTGCAGCAGAAATACCTAGCCAAAGAGAAATCCTATACTTGGCTTTTGTTGACTTGGAGAAAGCCCTGACAGGGTTCCCCGATCTCTTATCTGGTGGGCAATGCAGAAACTGAGGATTGACGAGTGGTTAATAAGAGCTGTACAGGGATGCCGTTAGTAAGGTAAGGGTCAGCAATTAGTATAGTGAAGAATTCCGGGTAGAAGTAGGGGGTTCACCAAGGATCAGACTTCACCCCCCCCTATCCATCATAGCCTTCCAGGCAATAACAGAGGAATTCAAGACAGGTTGCCCCCTGGGAGCTCCTTTATGCTGATGACCTTGTTCTCATAGCGGAATCACTACCAGAACTAGAAGAAATTTCAGGTGTGGAAGCAAGGTTTAGAATCAAAGAGCCTTAGAGTCAATGCTGCAAAAACCAAAGTCCCAGTAAGTAGGAAGGCGAACACATCACAAACCCCTTCATGTAGATGGCCCTGCTCAATCTTCAGAAAAGGTGTAGGTAGAAACTCCATAAGATGTACCCAATGTAAGCTATGGATGCGTAAGAGGTGCAGTAACATCAAGGGAAGGTTAACCAGGAAGATAGCTTTTGTGTGCGGCAGATGCACAGGGACAATAAACACCGCAGATGCTCTGATTCCATCACATGCCAAGGGGAGAAACTAGAGGTAGTTGATAGCTTCTGCTACCTAGATGACTAAGTCTGTAGTAGGGGTGGGTGCTTGGAGAGCGTTGCCACTAGAATAAGAATAGCCTGGGGCAAAGTTCAGAAAGCTCCTACCTCTACTGGTGACAAAGGGCATCTTGCTCAGAGTGAAAGGTAGATTGTGTGATGCATGTGTGCGAACTGCCATGCTACACAGCAGTGAAATATGGGTCATTACTGCTGAAGACATGCGTAGGCTTGAAAGAAATGAAACTAGTATGATGTGTAACGTCAGTGTGCACACACGACAGAGTGTAAGTGCCCTGAGAGAAATGTTGGACATAAGAAGCATTAGATGTGGCATGCAATAGAGACGACTGCGCTGGTATGGTCATGTACTGCATATGGATGAGGAGAGCTGTGTGAAGAAGTGTCAGTCCCTAACAGTGGAAGAAATTTGTGGAAGAGGGAGACCCAGGAAGACATGAGATGAAGTGGTGAAGCATGAACTTTGAATGTTGGGCCTCACAGAGGCAATGAATGACAAAAAACCAAGACCTCTGGAGATATGCTGTGATTGAGAAAACCTGGCAAGTAAAGTGAGATCACAGCCATAGCCTACACCAGTGTCGCATGACCAGTCCATTTAAAAAGTACCTTTGAATCGTCAGGCAACATGCTGTGCTTGAGGAGACCTATTGAGTCAAGTAAAATCAAAATCAAAATCAAACCAAATCAAATCACAATCAAATGGAAATTGTAGTTGTGGCCAATGCCAGTGCCGCCTGATTGGCTCCCATGCTAGTGGCATGCAATAAGCATTATTCATGCATGGGTCATTGCCAGTGCCGCTTGATTGGTTCCCCATACTGGTGGTATGTAAAAAGTACCATCTGAACATGGTTGATGCCAGCCCCCCCCCCCCCGCCCTGCCCCGACTGGCTCCTGTGCCAATAGCACGTAAATAGTACCATCCAAACATGGCCAATGCCAGTGTCACCTGACTGGCTCCTATGCCGGTGGCATGTAAAAAGCACCCACTACACTCTTGGAACGGTTGGCGTTAGGAAGGGCATCCTGCTGTAGAAGCATTGCCAGATCAGATTGGAGCCTGGTGCAGCCTCCTGACTTGCCAGTCCCCAGTCAAACCATCCAATCCATGCCTGCATGGAAAACGAATGTTAAACCACCACCACCACCACCACATCTTACCATCTTTAAAAAAAAGAAAAGAAAAAGACAAAATAAAAAGTAGTCCTGTAGTTCTAGATACTCCTAAAAATATAGGATAGTCCTTTTGATCATACATCATAAGGTCTGTCAGATCAAGGCTAATATATAATGATTAGTCCAGATGTGTCTGTAGATATATGTTCTAAAAAGAACCTTGAGATAGTATACATTAATTACAATCAGTCTGACCAACCACAGGAAAGTTATTGTTTTCTCAGATATTACACAAGACTATCTTTAATAAATGATCTATCAATCACACTGTCCAGCAGTAATTCCCATGGCTACAGATCTCCATAATAAATATAAACACAATATAAATATACATCAGTATAGATACAAGGTGCATTCCATAAGTTTTGAGATTTTTTTAGGAGAGGCAGTTATAACTGTTCGAGGTTATCATAATTTTAGTATATTATTTCTATACATCTAATATGCTGACCTGCCGACTTTTGTTATTCCAGCTTGAAGGAGATGGCTGTAACAGCACTTTGAACACCTATTATTAGACACTACTTGTCACAGCTGACACTACTTGTCGCAATGCAGTCAGAACGTGAAAACTATTTGAAAGCTCACAATGCAATAAAGTTCTATGTTAAACTGGGCAAAAATACGACAGAAATTTATGAAATGCTCCACACTGTTTATGGATTAACCTGTATAAGCTGGACATCTGATTTTGCTGGCATGAGAGGCCAGGCAAAGCAAGTCCACCCAGAAGCTCATGATGATACCTTTTTTCAACAACAAGAGCATCATCTACATCTACTGAGTTCCCACTAGTCAGATAGTCAACAAAGAGTACATTGTGAAGGTTTTCATACAGAGATTTTGTCACAAAAGGCCAGAGCTCTTCCACTTGAATCATTGATACCTCTACCAGGACAGTGCATCAGGCCACAGTTCCATCCTGGTAATAAACTATTTGACAAAGATGGACATCAAAACTGTCCCTCACTCTCCTTACAGTCCCATTCGACTTTTGGTTGTTCCCTAAGCTGAAGGAGAACCTCAGCAGCAGTCATTTTGAAGACATTGAGGAAATGAAGGAGGCTGTGACGAGGGTCCTGGACACCTTCACTTTGGAGGACTTCCATGGGATATTCACAAAGTGGATGGAGTACTATAACAAGTGCATTGAGGTCATAGAATCCTTCTTTAAAAGCAATTTGAACTTAATAAATGTCTCTGAACTTAATGTCTCTCCTGAAAAAGTCTCAAAATTCTGGAATGCACCTTGTGCGCTGTAAACCATTAAAAAAACAAATCAAAATCTCTTTACTACTTTATCCTGAAAGATTTAATTGTATGCCATGATCCATGACAATATAAAGAGAAAAATTTTGTTATGCTTTATTAGAAAAAGGAGAAGCAGGGTGTGATATGTTTTATCTGACAATGAAGGTGTGTGTATATATATGTATGTACATATGTATATTTACATGCACACACCCATATTCATTCATGGACACACCCTTACATCAAGAGTTCTACTATTTAATTGTAATGACCAAATAGATAGAATACCATACACTTAATTTATGAGTTATGAATAGTGTATTGTATCATATTTACAATGACACATTACTTTTTTCAGTTTACCAACTTGGAATGTTGCATACAAAGTAGGTCAACATAATTTAGAGACCTTGAACTGACTGAATAATCATGGAGTTTTTAAGATGCTGATTGTTTATATTTCCTAGCCAAGTGGACTGTATTCAAACACAGTTCAAACCATCACAGCCCAGAGATGCTTTCTACAAGGACTACTACTTACTATCATCTCCACCACATGTATTTTAGATATATCTGAGATGCAATGAACAATGGATAGACCCACTGAAATTTTCGGAATTTTGAGGTATGAAATATGTAATATGAAGTAATGTTAAAGTGCTAGTTTACTAATCTGTTGTGATGAGAGTCATGATGCCCCCTTGCCCGGAGTGAGCATATCAAACATGTGAAGTATGTCTTTAAAAAAATTAAGGATTATGGTTTCACACTCAGTGAAGAGAATTGTGAATTTTTTCGCCTAAAATCAAATCAGATAAGAATAGAAGACGTCCTGACCCATTGAGGGCAGCGCAGTCAAGAAGATACCTCCTCCAACAAGTATAACATTACAAACTTTCCTTAGCCTAGTAAATTACTATCAACAGTACATTCCAAATATACATAAATTGAGAGCACCATTAAATGATTTACTAAAAAAGAAGTAAAATGGAATTGATCAGTAAAGTGCCAAAACATATTTGAAGACATAAAGAAAATACTAATTTCTGACTTGTAACTAGCACATTTCGATCCTAGAATGGACATTATTGTAGCGTCTGATGCTTCAGAATATGGAATAGGAGCAGTTTTGCTACACAAGAATAAAGATGGAAATATGAAGCCAGTAGTTCATACTTCATGTTTGCTGGTAGCAGCAGAAAAAAAGTATAGTCAGATAAAAAAGGAGGCTCTATCGATTATTTTTGTGGTAAAAAAATTTCACAAATTTCTATGTAGTAGAAGTTTTTCTTACAAACTGACCATAGACCATTACTGTCAATTTTTGGATCAAAGAATGGATTGCCTACCCATACAGCAAGCCGACTACAATGTTGGAGTACAATATTGCTGAACTACAATTTTAAGACACAGTATATTCCATCGAAGAAAATTGGCCATGCAAACTGCTTATTGAGGTTAATTCCCAAGAGCATGGAACTGCTAGAAGAGACAGTGATAATGTTATTGCAGTCAGAAAATGAAGTAAGAAGTATTGTGTGTAATGTAATCTAGGAACTGCTAGTGACAGCATGATATAAAAACAGCACATAGTATAAAAATGAAATCCGTAGAGGATAGTTACATTACAAGAATGAAAGAAACATTGAAAAATAAGAATAAAAGAAATATAAATTCAAATAATTTCTCACTATGCAATGATGTCTCAATGTATGCACAGAGAGTAGTAGTACCAAATGCACCACAGAAATAAGTGTTGCATCAATTCCACTGTGGGCACCCAGGGATGTCTAGAATGAATGCTTTAATGAAGAGCTTTGTATACTGATCAACTATGGACAGGGACATTAAGAAATAAGAAATTGATGAAAGCATGTAGAGGTAGCGTGTTGGCAACCAAAACACGAACAGTAAAATACCAATCATGGCCAGAGACTAAGTGCCCATGGTCCAGGATACATATTTACACTGGACCAGTGAATGGTACATACTATCTAATCGTTGTGGATGGCTATATAAAGTAGCCAGAGATACACAGATGTATCAGGCTGAGTAAAAAGTAAGCTACATTTTGAAACATGAAATTCATCACAATATATTTCACCAATGCAGAAATTCTATTCATCAAAATAAGTACCATTACAATCAACACATTTTTGCCAACGAGTTACATGTTTGTTTATTCTGTTAACATAAAAATCTGGATTTCTGGAACTGATGAACTCTTTGAATGCACTTTCAGCATCGGTTTGATTTTTGAACTCCTTCTCTTGCAGGAAACCATCAAGGTGCTTGAAAAAGTGGTGTGTGCTCAGTAAAACAGAAAGAAAAAGTGGTGTGTGCAATGAATAATACTACCTTAAAAGTTGGGCAATTAAGACACAACAGTTAAAAAAGAAAAGGAAAGGTGCTGGAAAGAGGAAAGAATTAAAGAAATTCCACTTTCTCACAGTAGTCAAAATCTCAAAAGGAGAGATGTGATGAGAGTTACAATGCCTCCTTGTGAGAGATGGACTGGTCCAAGTAAAGTATAGATAGTAACAATCTGAGTTCAAAGGTTCAGAGTTCAGAGAAGTTCGTGTTAGTTCACAGTGAAGTCAGAAGGTGTCAGTTGGTTAGTTCACAAGGAATATTGATTGTTGGTTTGTAAAGAGATTTGTTAGTTCATTACACTGTTTTTAGTTTCAATTCTTCTATAAACTCCTGAAGGAGAAATAGATATTACCCTCAAACATAACTAATCTACCAATGATTAACATCTCTGATTAGGAGAGATCAAGCAATTGCATGAGATAAGTAAATTATTGATTGGTTGACTTTTGATGTGGACATTGAGCGATTTTGAGAAAATAATACTAATAATTATTATTATTATTATCAATAATAATAATAATTGTTTACTTTTTTATTTTTTCCTTTTTCTCACTGTCTTCCCCTTGTTCTCTATCACATGAGTTTATAAATGAACAATCTGGTGTGTTTATTTGAATGGCCTACCAATGTATACAGTGCATTTCTCTACGTGTCAAGAAGACACTTGGCAAGAAATGGGAACAGAATTGAAAGATGATAATGAAAATGATAATAATAATAACAAGCACTAACATTAGTATAGTTTAAGTTACATCAGTGCTTAATGGGTGTTAATAAGCTAATATTTGCTAGAAAGGAGACAACTTAAAAAAAAAAAGCAGAAGGTCATAGACAATAAGAAGATTAATTTACAAATAATAATAATAATAATAATAAACAAACATGTCTTAGCAAAATGTTGATAAGCCAGGCTCAAAATAGGGTCAATCAATAATTGATTCTTTCAGAAATAATTCCCTGCATTGTTTGTTGTGTCACAGTAGTGAGGAAGAAGGTAAAGAAAGAAGGAGAGGAAGAGAAAGTAAGAGAAGACAAAGAAAGTAAGGCCATAACATGAATCAAGTTTTGCTATCAGTGAGGCTATCAAGTGTAGGAAGAGATAACCATGTCCCATCATGAACAGAAGGGCAAAAATATCTTTTATATATATATATATATATATATACATTATTATTATAATCAAGGATAAAATCTATATAGGATTTTATCAAGTAGCTAGCATGTAAAACCTTTTGGGTATAAATTAATACAGAGTATATAATTTTTTATAATAATCATAATAGGGGCAAACTACATGGTAGAGCTACATGCTAAATGTCAAATGACTAAAATTATTTATCACATAGACACGGGCTGAAAGCAAGGGAAATGGACGAAAAAGACACACACACACACACAATAGTTTTCCACACTGTTTCTGTCTACCAAATTCTCTCACACGGCAGTGGTTGGTCTGGGGCTATAGCATAAGATACTTGCCCAAGGTGCCATGCAACAGGACTGAACCCTAAACCACACAGTTGTAAAGTGAGGTTCTTAACCAATCATACCTTTACCTATTAAAAAATAATAAATAAGAAAACAATATAGTTATCAACTTTCTCACTTTATGTTGTGGTCAGATCTCTATCTAAGTGAAAGTATTTCAATAAGCTTTGCTGGCCTTCTTGTGATCCAAATATGTCAGCTAGAGTAGACAGTGAAAACAAACTCCACTCTGTGTGTAGCTGATGACCAATACAACTAATTATCAATGAGTTCCTAATAAAACATTCAAATGAATTCATGCTATCAAATGTTTAATTTCCTGAATACTGTCGTAATCCCTACTGTCAGCTGTCATTAACTGAAGCTATAGTTACAATAAAAATGCTAGGTTACTTTAATAGCATCCAAAAATAACAAGAATTACATTTTTGTTTTTTATAAATTCATTTTCAAGAATCTATTGGCAGTGTAAAAATTTACAACTTCAGACTATTTGCAAATTATTCTTCTTGGAGATGTCATTATTTTCAAATAGATCGAGATACATCTTCTCGTTAGAAAACAAAAAAATACTTTAATTTATTATTTACAGAAAATCATATAATGTATCAATCATCTACAAGATATTATGTGGTTAGGTGGTTAGACCAGGAATAAATTTTAAAATATCATCAAAATGGTAGCTGTATTTTCTAACTTTTCTAATCTATACAAACTTCTTGTTTTACTCTGAATCATGCTTTCTCATGATGATGGTGATGATTATGTTGATGATGATGATTAGACTTTACAATTTATAGAATTGGGGGAAGATATCTAAAATGGCTATTTCTTAAAGTTCCTAGCCAAGTGAACTATTTCTATTAAATTCAATATCATTTATGAAGTCATCAAATGTTGAAGTTTGCCCTCAAATTTTGATACAAAATATAAAAGGTGTAAAATCTAAACCTGAAATGATATGCTTTAAAATAGGTTTTCAAAAATTTAAATTCTATTTATAACTCAACAAAGAATAAAGAAATAACTCTTTTTAATTTTTGGCACAAGGCAGCAATTTTGAGGGGAGGGGAGCAATTTGGTTAATAAACCTCCAGTACTTGACTGGTATATTATTTTATTGACCTGAAAGGATGAAAGACAAAGTTAACCTCAACAGCATTTGTAGCATATAGGGTCCCCCGATCCCTTATCTGGTGGTCAATGAGGAAACTTGGGATAGAAGAATGGCTAGTGAGAGCTGTGCGAGCCATGTACAGAGATGCGGCCAGTAAGGTGAGGGTTGGAAATGAGTACAGCAATGAATTCCGGGTAGAGGTAGGGGTCCACCAAGGTTCCGTCCTCAGCCCCCTATTATTTACCATAGTCCTCCAGGCAATCACAGAGGAGTTCAAGACAGGTTGCCCCTGGGAGCTCCTCTATGCTGATGACCTTGCCCTAATTGCGGAGTCACTATCAGAACTAGAGGAGAAGTTTCAGGTGTGGAAGCAAGGTCTAGAATTGAAGGGCCTTAGAGTCAACCTAGCTAAAACCAAAATCCTAATAAGTAGGAAGGTAGATAAAACACAAACCCCTTCAGGTAGATGGCCCTGCTCAGTATGTAGAAAAGGAGTAGGTAGTAACTCTATAAGATGTACCCGGTGCAAGCTATGGACACATAAGAGGTGCAGCAACATCAAAGGCAGGTTAACTAGCAAGTTAGTTTTTGTTTGTGGCAGATGTTCAGGTGCAATAAAGACTGCAAACAAACAGGAAACAACTTCTATCTCATTCCAGGGTGAAAAACTAGAGGTAGTCGATAGCTTCCGCTATCTGGGCGACCAAGTTAGTAGTGGGGGTGGGTGCGCTGAAAGTGTAGCTGCTAGAATAAGAATAGCCTGGGCAAAGTTTAGAGAGCTCTTACCCCTGCTGGCGACAAAGGGACTCTCACTCAGAGTAAAAGGCAGACTGTATGACGCATGCGTACGAACAACCATGCTACATGGCAGTGAAACATGGGCTGTAACTGCTGAGGACATACGTAAGCTCGCAAGGAATGAAGCCAGTATGCTCCGTTGGATGTGTAATGTCAATGTGAATACCCGTCAGAGTGTAAGTATCTTGAGAGAAAAGCTGAACATTAGAAGCATCAGTTGTGGCGTGCAAGAGAGACGATTGCGCTGGTATGGACATGTGGTGAGAATGGAGGAGGATAGCTGCGTGAAAAAGTGCCACACCCTAACAGTTGAGGGAACCCCTGGAAGAGGTAGGCCCAGGAAGACCTGGGCTGAGGTGGTGAGGCAAGACCTTCGTACATTGGGCCTCACCGAGGCGATGACTACGGACCGAGACCTTTGGAAATGGGCTGTGCGTGAGAAGACCCGGCAAGCCAAGTAAGATCGTTGCCAGTGCCCCTGGACTGGTTCTTGTGCGGGTGGCACATGAGATGCACCATTTTGAGCGTGGCCGTTGCCAGTACCGCCTGACTGGCTCCTGTAGGATTTTCGAGCGAGATCGTTGCCAGTGCCCCTGGACTGGCTTGTGCGGGTGGCACATAAAAGACACCATTTCGAGCGTGGCCGTTTTCGTGCGGGTGACACGTAAAAGCACCCACTACACTCTCTGAGTGGTTGGCGTTAGGAAGGGCATCCAGCTGTAGAAACTCTGCCAAATCAGACTGGAGCCTGGTGTTGCCATCCGGTTTCACCAGTCCTCAGTCAAATCGTCCAACCCATGCTAGCATGGAAAGCGGACGTTAAACGATGATGATGATGATGATGATGGATGCATAGAGCATTAACAATATAAAGTAAAATATGTAATGAGTAAACAAATATTAGAAAGCAATGACTGCTATTAGATTTCCCCATCCTTATCTGACTAATACATAACAGAACTGTAGATTTGTTTCGGCAATATATAAACTCACTGAATCTTGCTGAAAAGGAAGAATAAAGAAATTGTGTACAGAATGTTGTTCTTTTTTTTATAGTGAAAAAATTTTTTTAAATATTATTTAGAAATTTAATACTACTGGGATGCCAAATCTGCCAGATAAAATATAGTTAAGTGGGTGTCAGGATATTTTTAAAGAAGTACAGAACACTACAAATAAGCTGAAACTGAATAAAATATTCAGTAATCTCACATCTCAGAAATTAATTTAGCAAATAAAATTAATATTCTTCACAGATGTCTGTCTTGCAAAAACACAACATGTAATGGTTTAGCAGAAAAATTTAATCTAGGCATCAATTATAGATGTTACATAAGCTTCTACTGAAGCTTATGTAACATCTACAGAGGTTGTCAGCGGTTTGCTGTGTCAACTGGGGAACGGCATTATCAGGATATAACACAACGAGATAAATACAGCCAGTAGACATTGACTAAGTATTGATACACCTGTTGTTGTTGTTTAACCTCAAATCAGTCTTATCAAAAGTATTCCAGATGTGGTCATCCTGTATATTTCAGGCATGGTGAATCTACAAATACATTACTAAATGTATATTTTGCTTTTTAAGATTTGGCTAATCTTGCAGTTTGAGCAGTCATGCAGCAGTCTCCCTATTATTGTTTAGCCCCAGGTCAGCCCTAATTGAGCAAATCCTAGAAGAAAGACATTCCTTTTTGTTTATTCAAATATTATATAGTTCAATGTGTTCTCTTTTTAAGAGTTAATTTGTGATTTGAGGAAGACTTAACTCCTATTTCTAGCAGCTTGAGCAACAATGTAGAAGCTCCCTTGTCCCTGTTCAATTTCAATGGTACCACTGTAGATATCAGTACAGCTGCTCTATGATGATTAAACAGACAAACAGAATTAGATGGGAAATCTCAAAGTTAGTGCTTTAACAGTGAGAAATAATATCTCATAAGCATTTTTGCAATTGCTAACCTGCTTACTGATGAAGAAAGTCAGTAAGATCATTTCTGCTGATAAAAGAATGGTATAAATGTTTCAATGAGAAAACTAAGCAGCTAAATATATAAATAGAGAAAGGAGACAGAAAGAGAAAGAGTGAATGGGAGGAGGAAGGAAACAACATTTTTGTTTAAGTGGATGCTTCGAAATTTTGCATGGTCATCAAGTTAGTATAAAATAATGCTGACCAAGAAATAAATTACAGATGTAGAGTCTGGTAGATTTTCTTAACAGCAGAAGTATTAGGTCAAACTACACACATGCAGGGAACATAAAATCTATATATAAGCATACACATCTGAGTGCTTATACATACAAACAGGCATATATACATGCATACAACATGTACAGTGTGTGTGTGTGCTTGAGTATAAGGATATAGGATTGAGACAAACTGTTAACAGCCAAAAAATGTGTTTTAATGGTACCATATGTTTGGTGCCTTGTGTTTTAAATTTGAAACTCTATTTTGGCTCATCAAATATGTTCTATAATTGAGTTACTTCGTTATCTACTAATTGTTCATAAGCCAATGAGAGTGCATCTACAAAACTACTCAATTTGCTAGAAATAGCAGCTAAATCTAAATACTACCTTAAAATGGAACAACACATTGTGACCACTAGAGCTATGCCATAAAATACTTAATATGTACATTATATAAACAGGAATGGCTGAGTGGTTGAGACATTTGTGTCGTAACCTCATGGCTTTGGGTTAAGTCTCACTGCATGGCACCTTGGGAAAGTGTTTTCTAGACCTACAAGTGGATTTGGTAGACAGAAACTCAAGGAAGCCCGTTTTGTATATATATGTGCATGTGCATGTGTGCATGCACGTGTGTGTGTGTGTGTGTTGATATCTACTTGTCTTCATATCGTGTGGTAGCTGTAAATGAATGCCACTGACAAACAAGTGTTCTTCATTTCTAAACTTCTATGAAAATATGTCTGGCCATGAGGAACAATTACCTTACTTGGTAACAAGTGAAGCTAGGCAACAAAGAGAGCATCTGGCCATTGAAAATCTACCTCAATGAATTTTGTTTGATCCATGGAAGTGTGGAAAAGTGAGTATGGAAATAATGATGATGATGATAATGATGATGATGATAATGATGATTAAACTAATGACTAAGGTTCATGTGGGACATCATCTCATCAGTCACAACCACCCAAGGTAATCCTTGGATCAGTTATTCCAAGTCTTAAAACTCTTGGCTAAAGGATGCAACTTCAAGGCAGTGTTAACTTAACTGTATATGAAAAATTTGAAAGAGATTACTTTTATTTCTGGAATAATCTCAACTAGCTTAGGATTCAGACAACCGGAAAATGAAATGCTGAGTTAGAAGCAACAGTCCCACAAACCAAAGCATTAGACACAGGCCAAAAGAAAGCTAGCTTTTGTAACCAGGATATCCTCATAAATATTACTACTTCTCCTACCACCAATACTATTACTACTGTTACAGGAGGTCACTGAGCAGGAAGTTATTTCAACAGCTATTTCTTAGAAATAACTTTTTGGGAAAGTGGGAATACATCCACGACTACACAAATATCTATCAAGAGATACCATGTGATGATATCACAAGGTTAAGTAACACATATAATAAAACAACTTAAAGTTTATCAGCTTCATTAAAACATCTTTTGTCTTATACACTTGTTAATATTGTAATTAACCATAGATCAATGAAAATTTTAGTAGACAGTGAAAGCACTGACCATTTTATCTCATCCAATACCCCTCGGCAAAAGGTTTACTCATAAAACTATTCAGAGGTAATGTTGTACTGGCTAAGTCAACACAGCTTAGTTTCCTGAATATAGGAATATACAATGATGACATTTGGTATACTGGAAAGGTGTGCAAACAACAGCCACACTATTAGTTAAGCAAAGTTATCTCTATTTGGACATAATACAAGTATAAAATTTCAGATTTCAGCATTCTTAAGTGGTATTTAAGCTTAACTCCTTTGTTACTATACTTTTGTTGAAATACACTACTTTTATTTCAATCAATTTTGAAGATAATGAAGAATTTAGTGAAATAACAGTCAATATTAAGCCAGTATTTGAAATATAATTTAATATGAAATTTTGATGAAAAGTTTTAATTTAGATGATTTTAAAGCAGGAAGTTTGTATCATAGTACCATGGCAACCTTGGGCAGTTTGATATCAAAAGAGGCAATGGCCCTTGAACAGCTCTAGTGTTATTCAATTTTGCTTGCCTGAAGATTCCACCTGTTACTCCCTTTATTACTGCATTGACGTGAAGGTATTCTGTGGACAACTGTAAGACATAAGCTACCTTATCAAAGGTGTCATAGAACCAAGTAACTGACCATAGAGGTCTAAGGCTGTTGTAACAAAAGAAAATCACAAATGGTACTGTGTCACTGATTTCAGAATCACTTCAACACTTATTCTAGTGCCTGTCATTGATGAGTTAAGAAAAACTATATATCAAAATTGGTATTTTAGCAAACTTGGTAAGAAACTTATTATCAACAACCACCCACTGACAATTAAAGTCATAAAATTGCAGCATTATACAGAGCTTCTATCTCTATTAATGAATGCTGTGACGAGTGATGAACAAGATTATTTTGCAGAATTTTGAATCTACCTAATCTTATTTAAATGTTATTATTGTACACAGTAACTCCACTGAAGACCAGAGACACCCACCTCGCTACTGTAGCCTCATTCAGTCAAAGTCTTGTAACCAGCATGGAGATATCACTAGAGCTAGTGCTATGGACAAAGCACCCAGTACTGTCAGTAAAGTGGTTGGTGTTAGGAAGGGTAACCAACAATAGAAACCAAGCTAAAACAGACAGTGGAACACAATGCAGTCCTTGGACATGTTAGACCAGTCATCCCAAACCAATGTGGAAGATAGACATTAAAAAATGGTGATGATGACAATAATATCTGTTAGGGTGTAACAGATCTCAATATAACATATTTTAGTAAAATATGCATTTTTAGTAAAACAAGCAACAATTTATTTGATTATTATATTAAAATCGCAAAACAAGACCTGATCCTAATAGGTTAGTTCATCTTAAATACCTTAAAGTTCCTACTTCTAAAATGAAAAATGAAAGATAATTACAGGTTGCTAGTTTATTACAGAAAATGATTGGTACATTTTTCTGATAAAATAAAAGACCTGAATGAAATGTACCATGTTTCCTATTCCAAAAAGTAGTTACTGCTTTCAAAAATATTAAAGTTCACATAGAAATCGTCCAACCCATGCTAGCATGGAAAGCGGACGTTAAACGATGATGATGATGATGATAGAAAATGCTTGTCTCCAAGCTATTGACAACTCCATCCTTAGTTGAGATCAAGTTATCACTGCTCTAGGTGTAACTATCTGACAGGGAGAGCATCTTCTGATGCTCCTTCTTAAAGTCCCTTATTCTTCTGCAGAGAAAGAAGCAACTGCAATTGGTAAGTGCTTACATAGATGCCCACACTTGCCTCAATGCTTTACCTTCATTAACCCTTTTGTTATCATGTGTGTGGAAAGACATTGCTTTTGTTTCAATTCATTTCAACTAATAAAGAATTTAGTAAAATAACTGTCATTATTAAGCTGGGATATAAATTAACATGAAATTTTGATGAAAGGTGTCAATTTAGATCACTTTAGAATAGGAAGTTTGTATCAGAAACAGTGATGGTCTGAGGCAGGTTGGTACAGAAAGGGTTAAACACTAATTAACATTTGATGAATCCCATAAATGTAAAATAAAGAATGGCAAAATGTTAGAAGTGACTGATCTTATAATTTTTGATGTTTTCTGCTAAGCCAAATCACAATGTTTTCCCATATATTCTCAATAAATTGCATCAACCAGCTCTGAGAAAATTGTCGAATTATGTGACTTTCATTTGTAGTGAAGATTATTCATAAACATACTTGCTCAGAGTAAAAGGCAGACTGTATGAAGCATGTGTACGAACAGCCATGCTACATGGCAGTGAAACATGGGCCATGACTGCTGAGGACATGCATAAGCTTGCAAGAAATGAAGCCAGTATGCTCCAATGGATGTGTAATGTCAGTGTGCATACTCGACAGAGTGTAAGTACCTTGAGAGAAAAGTTGAACCTAAGAAGCATCAGTTGTGGTGTGCAAGAGAGACAATTGCGCTGGTATGGTCATGTGGCGAGAATGGATGAGGATAGCTGCGTGAAAAAGTGCCACACCTTTGCGGTTGAGGGAACCTGTGGAAGAGGTAGAGCCAGGAAGACCTGGATGAGGTGGTGAAGCATGACCTTCGAACATTAGGCCTCACCGAGACAATGACTAGTGACCAAGTCCTTTGGAAATATGCTGTGCTTGAGAAGACCCAGCAAGCCAAGTGAGACAATAATCCGTGGCCTCTGCCAGAGGTGTAGCCAGCCCACTTATTCGTACCTTTACTTCATTGGACACTAAACTCTGCTTGCGAAGACCTGTTGAGGCAAGTGAAATCGAAATCGAAATCGTAATTGAACCAAATTCGATGACTGGCACCTGTGCCAGTGGAGCGCTAACAGCACCGTCCGAGCATGATCATTGCCAGAGTAGCTGTCTGGCTTCCGTGCTAGTGGCACATAAATAGCACCATTTGAGTGGGATCTTTACCAGTGTTGTCTTACTGGCACTTGTGCTGGTGGCACATGAAAAAACATTCAAATGAGGTCATTGCCAGTGCTGCTGGACTGGCTCCTGTGCAGGTGGCATGTAAAAAACACCATTTTGAGAGTGGCCATTGTCAGTACCACCTGATTGGCCCTTGTGCCGGTGGCACGTAAAAGCACCTGCTACTCTCTCGGAGTGGTTGGTGTTAGGAAGGGCATCCAGCTGTAGAAACTCTGCTGTCTGGTTCGCCAGTCCTCAGTCAAATCGTTTAACCCATGCTAGCATGGAAAGCGGACGTTAAACAATGATGATGATGATACTCCAAACTAAAACTAAAATTTTACAACTTGCAATGGTTCCAAGAGTGGTATGATGTTATGGTACTTCAAGAATCAGTATCTCAAAACAAATATCTTTTAGTTCTAGTTGATGAATATTCACATAACCCTTTTGTTTTTCCTCAAGTTTGTATCATCACTCCAGTGATGCTCAATGCTCAAAGAATCAATCTTCTCAAGTAGAACTACTGGTGCTATCCATTGTGAAGTAATGTCCATAGACAGGCAGTGATCATTTCACCTTATTTATCAACAACTTCATTATGCAATGTCTCCTCCCCTTTTTAATATAGTAAGCTGTGATTTGAGAGAGATTTGGCCGCAATTTCTAGGTGGTCAGATAACCAGAGATGTAGTTACTGTAGGTGTGTAAGTCTCACCAGCTAACCTGCCGCCTTCTTCATAGCTGGAGATCTAAACAAGCTAGAAATAATTAAATATTCCTTCAATTATTGAGAGGTGTAACCATACAGAAAATGGTAAAACATCATCATTAACTGAGCAATATTTGTTCTCATTGCAGCTGTTTCATAGATATTTGTTTGGCTTTCACTGCGTATCATACTATAATGGGTGTAATGTCCGTTCATCTGTCTGTACTCACATCACGGCCAAACGGTAGGGCCAATCGGCATGAAACTTTGTAGGGGTGTTCGGGGGGTTTCTAGGGTGGTTTATATATAGGTTTAGTCCCTCCCCACCCCCTATTTTCAGAGAAATTCCATCAATTGAGGTAATTTTGGCACTCGGAGATAACTTTGGCACTCGGAGATAACTTTGGCAGAAGGAATAGGGTGGCCTATACCCTCCTAAAGCGACATGCTTGACCTCCTCCTTCTACCCCTGCCCTTGTCCCTGTCCCACCACCAACCCTGCCCAAGTAATACCATCAATTGAGACAAATTTGGCACCTGAAGGTAAGTTTTGAAAGAGGAATAGAGAGGCCTACCTTCTCCCACAGAGATCAGTCCAACCTCCTGCCCCCGCCCACCCAACCCCTTCTCCCTCCATTGAGTAATATTGTTGAATGAAGTAACTTTGGCAATCTGGGCCTCTTATACTGAGTGTGAGAGTCAGATCTCTCTTTTGAACACATGAACAATTTCGAAACATTGTTTACAAAATAATGGCTCATCATTTGCGAAGGAGCACGTCTACAGTCAACACTTAGGATTTTTGCTCTGGTAACTTTTCCTACTTTGTATCATACTACGATGTATAAAACAGTGAATGACATGATATGCGTGCATTATATTGCACGTTAATTAGAATGTAACCCAAAATTTGGTTAATGTTTACATCTTGACCAGGAAATGAAAGTCAAAAAAAATATTGGAATAGGTGTAAAACAATGTATAGGAAACGAATATGAAAAAAAATGTGCGCAAAGCAATGGGGGGTGGGAGGGAGAAGACTTCGGAAAATTCAAAAGTCAGGAATATCTAAATTCAGACACTGTAGACGATGAAAATTACCATCAATATCTGCAAGATTTCCTGAACAACTTAAATCCATCGGGACTACCAGTACACAATCAGGAGACTTAGATTGGATGCTTTCAAATTAGTAAATGCTATTCACTCAGAGACCAGCTGGTGATGTTAAACAAGACAAAAGATTATATCATCATCATCATCATCATCGTTTAACGTCCGCTTTCCATGCTAGCATGGGTTGGACGATTTGACTGAGGACTGGTGAAACCGGATGGCAACACCAGGCTCCAGTCTGATTTGGCAGAGTTTCTACAGCTGGATGCCCTTCCTAACGCCAACCACTCAGAGAGTGTAGTGGGTGCTTTTACGTGTCACCCGCACGAAAACGGCCACGCTCGAAATGGTGTCTTTTATGTGCCACCCGCACAAGCCAGTCCATTTTTTTTTTAATGAATTTATTTCATCGATTTATGTTGCATAAAAAGAAAACTCAATCCCCTCAGAATGTTGAGAGATTTGACTATAGATGAGGATTCTTGATAAGGGCTAAAGGTGACTAAATACAGTAATTCATTTAAAACAGTGCTCTATTAATTATTTATATCTAGCAAATGTTCAAATGTATAATTCTTTTAAAACCCAGTACAGGTTTTAAGTTAAAGGAAAAGGTGAAAATTAGAGAAAAAGTCAAAAAATTTAAATGACATTTCATATACACATACACAAAATATAAAATTTCAAAAAATTAAAACATATAAACATATATATATATTTGATTACTATATAATTTTGTGAAATTTATATTCTATTTTTAAAGCTATATATATGTGTGTGAATGGTATGTAAATTTTTTAATTTTTTTCTCTAATTTTGATATTTTTCTTTAATTTAAAACTTGTGCTGGGTTTTAAAAAATGTCATATGGTTGAACATTAACATTTGGAGACAGACAGACAGATAGATTTGGAAGGTTGTTTGTTGTGGCTGGAGAGAGTGACCATTGGTTTCACACTGATGAAGCACTTAGCCATATAGGCAGCTCATCAGACTCAAATGGCCAGAGACACATCCATTTGAATCTGGTGATTCATCAATATGGCTAAGTGCTTTATAGGTGCAAAACCAATGGTCACTCTCTGGCCAGCTATAACAAACAACCTTCTAAATATTACAGCTCTCTCTATATATATATACTGGTTATATAATATATATATATATGTTAATTCTCTAAATGAAGTATTAACAGTAACTGCACGATAAAGTGTAGTATATTGCCACTTAAGTGTGGCTGACCCCTAGGGGTGGATGTTACTGTTGCTTTTAGCCCCAGGAGGACATCTCCTCCAGCTGGTTTATCGACACACGACTGTGTCCTGTTTGCCAAGGGAAGTTATCCCTCTCACCAACATCTGCAGCACGAACGGATCCGGATTTCAGGGTTATTTCCCTTCGTCGGCGTCCGATAGCCGCTGACCTTGGTGAGAGAGACAAAAAACCTGGCAAACTTATATCTTCTTTTCAAGTGAAATTCTTCACTGATGTCGAAAAGGTGAAAACAAGCAATGTTAATTCTCTAAATGAAGTATTAACAGTAACTGCACGATAAAGTGTAGTATATTGCCACTTAAGTGTGGCTGACCCCTAGGGGTGGATGTTACTGTTGCTTTTAGCCCCAGGAGGACATCTCCTCCAGCTGGTTTATCGACACACGACTGTGTCCTGTTTGCCAAGGGAAGTTATCCCTCTCACCAACATCTGCAACTTCTTTCAGTCATTTGACTGTGGCCATGCTAGGGCACTGCCTTGAAGGGTTTTAGTCAAATAAATTGACCTCATTATTTTTTTCTTTTGTATGCCTAGTACTTAGTCTATTGATCTGTTTTTCTGAACTGCTAAGTTACAGGGAACATAAACACAGCACCACTAGTTGTCAAGTGGTGGTAGGGGACAAACATAAAGACACACACATATATATATATATGAGACTATAGTAGAAGACATACATATATATATATATATATCATATAATTTCTTTTATGCTGGAACTAAAGGTAAATAACACTATAAGTGTAGAATGTTAGGTTAAAACAACTCTTGGATGGACACAATTGAAAGTAGCCCAAGCACACAAACACGTGTGTGCTATAATCTTAATTAAAAAAGGAACAGCAAAGTTAGTTGGCCAACTAGGATCTTTCTGTTGGCAGATCTTAAGAAAGTGACCGAAAAAGAATGAGTTTCAAAAATTGAGGAGAATAAGTCAGTTTTAGATGAGAAGAATTGATATTAAGAGGAAAATGTTGTTAAATATCTTTATTACACCTACATTAGAAAAAGATGATACATTGATTAGATGTGTGGGAGATAAGTAAAGACATTAGAAAATGGATGTGATATCATACTGTTATCATATCAGGATTTTATACATGAAGATCAACTCATAAATTGCTCAGCACTCTTCAAGAGTTGGTGTTCAGTCAGACGATCCTGAGATTTGGCATCACAGGAACCCAATATATCTTGTTTGTGTGCCTATGCGCGTGCACACACACACGCATATATATCATTGGGTGTAGGAAATGGAGTAGGTAAATACATACAACCTGTGTTTCCAACGCAAAATTTCATGTTAGCTCTTTGTTCCTGTCCATGACAAAATCGCAGACGGATCTTTCGGATTTGGCAGGCGCCACTTTTTATTTGTTTTATTTAGTGTGTTTTCTACCGAAACACTTTAAAACTTCATATACTTGTATATTTTGTCTTATAGAACAGAGAAAAAATTTCAACCAATCACTAGGGCTTTAGGGTTGGGGTCATGAGTATTTTTGCAAAAATACTCATAACCCGAACCCTAAAACCCTAAAGCTAAAACCAGTACAAACGCACGAACGATGTCATAAATAACAGTACCACTGATAGTTGTTGTAGACAAACAACGGTACTAATTTTATTCAAGGGAAAAGATCTCATTACACCGTCACAACGTGTTGTTGACAATCCACAGCAGTAATTGTTTTCACCTCAATAGACGTCAGTGATTGGTTGAAATTACCGAAATACGAGAATTTTAACACGAAATAACTTTAAAAAGATAAAATTTTATCAATAACACTAAGAGTAAAAGATGTTTTATATGACACATTCTACCAGTGTCCCAAGTTTGAAAGTGTTTCGTTAAGAAAACAAGTGGCGCCCGCCAAATCAGAAGGATCCTTGCAGACTACAACATACACGTGATCACAAAAACACAAATTTCACATCTTGCGAAGTAAACACAGCAGACTACCTCATAAAGGTCACTGCTAGTTCTCACTGAGCACGCAACCATGTGGTGCCATCTGTTGGCGCACTACAGAAGTAGTCCGGGAACTTTTTGATACCACCTTGTATTGGGTTAAACGACCCTTCAAACAGAAAAAGTTAAAGACTTCCATAATATGCTTTAGTGTGCGTGTATATGCATGTATATGAATGTATATGCTTTGTTATAAACAGAAATAGCTCTGACGAAAGTAGCATTAATTTTTAAGTTTGTTCAGCTTTTCTCAATTGATCAATAAACCAATTGGGAAAGCTATCAGTAACGAATCTATAAATACTGCTGGAAACAGCTGTAAGCCAAATTTACTCCAATAAATGAAAAATATGACCATTATTTATGGCCTGTCATGTATGTGTGTGTGTGTGCGCGCGCACACACACATTACAGTAATCCCTCGCCATATCGCGGTTTATTATTTGAGCTTACGTCGATTCCTCTGTGGCGTTGTTTTGCATTCATAATGAAATACATATATACAAATAATAAAATAATTTTTAAAAATATACAGTACAGTAGTTTCTACTTCGCGGATTTTCACCTATCGCGGTGGGGTTCGGAACGTAACACCCGCGATAGTCGAGGGATTACTCTGTGTGTGTGTGTGTGTATATATATATATATGTATATATACACAGACACATATACATAAGTTCTATAAGTCTGGCATAAGTTTTGTAAAGTAGGATTGTGTATTTTTATTAAAAAAAACTTAGAAAATCATTGCAGATATAGAATTAGCTTTTTAAAACACTTCTTGACAATAAATATCAAATTTCAGATCATCAGAAATTATTGTTCCTACATCGTTAATTGTAAAAATCGAGAGAACAACAATAGTATTAAGTCCTTACAGACATACACTGACATTCCATATGGACCCTGTCGTAACATCTCTTAGCATGAATATCTAGCTAGCCGTGCGTGCATGTATGTTGGTGTGTATTCAACACACGCACACAACATGATTTTGTAATTTGTTCTCAGAACATGCTACCGTGCGTATATACAAATACTTACATATGGAAATAGACACGTGTAGCCGTGTAAATAAAGATTGATGGCATGCGATTTTAAGAAAGGTCTTTATGTAAAGGTAATGGGAGGCGTATTAATTCAAATATCTATACACATACTCTCCTGAAGAGAAGAAAAGTTCCGCAGATATTATTTCTAAATAAAACATTGTATATTTCTATCTAATGTACTGGATATAATTTAAGGTATGCTGATTTAATGTGGCGTGTAGTTTAACAATATTCCTCTTTACATGTCGCCGGTCTTAGCAGAAACATAATCACATCGGACGGACGGACACACACACAGTGTGCGTGTGTATAGGATTGCATGTAAACATTACTTTAGAACGAAAACCTCATCAAATTTCAATAGAAACGAATTGATAAAATTTTATTAATATTCAAAACTATTGAGTATGACATAAAATAAGCAAGAAGTCCCAAATACGGAATAAACATGCTCACATAAATAATGATTAATAAACAATACAATCCCCGCCCACTCGAACTGTGTGTGTAAAAAAGGAAGGCATAGTTAGCATTTGAAAAACACTATTGTACCTTAACAGATGTTACCAAAGTTTATTTCATACTGGGTGGGATTCAGTTCCAAAGAGGGACTTACTGTGATCTGGCACGTTGAACAAATGTCTTTTTAGAATTTTGAAAGAGAAAATATGGGTCTTTTTTTACATTCTTTTCAAGTTTAAAAATACTCAGACTTGAAAAAAAAAAAAACTTCTCCAAAACAAAATAACCTTTCAGTAAAAGTACATTATACTCATTCAAGATAGTCAATACGTTTTAACAAGAACTTGAGATTTGTGTGGAATCGTCAAGTTTAGCATGGACTTAAGTTATAAACATTTTCAAAAGTTTACATCTTATATAACCGGAATACAACCCCTAAACATTACATAGTTGTAATGATAGGTTCAACACATGAAAGGCTAGAAAAACGGGCGTCAAATGATGTTGATTATAATCATGCAGCATATAATCATATTTCAGGTCTGAAGTAATATCCTATATTCTAACATCCAATGTGTACTAATTCCCCACAAATGGTTTCAATACAATTTTAACAGAAAGATTTAGAAAAATTAGATGAAAGTTCAAGGCAGAAATCTTAACACGCCAGCCCAATATGCTAGAAATAGTAGTCGAATCTACCAAAGATTACATCCTACTAGGAAGGACACATTGGATTATATGATACTGGATATACACTGCCTCGACATAAATGGTGTACCATGACATGGCTTGGAGGTGACCTGGGGCTAAAACAACAAAAGTTAGAGGTGGATAAAAAGTTCTAACAACGCTTTGATATGAATACTTTACAAAAAAGTTTTAAGACAAACTGAAATGAAAATACAATCTTAAATATAAACAGATTGAATTTGTATAATTTTTTAAAAGAATAAACAACATATTTTAAGTTTGGCTGCATATGACATTAGTAATGTCACTAACTATGAAGAGTCCGATAGGGAAATGATGAAATACTTGAAGTCCATCTCTTTAGACAAGTGAAACTGAAACAATAATTTCATATCCGTGTGATTGAAAACGTGAGAAAAAAACAGCGTGATAGTGATAAAAGTAAAATAAATTGTTAATGTTTGGTGGCATTAAAACAAAAGAACAGATTGGCTTCGTTGATGACAGCCGGGGAGTATCATGTGCCTGGCTAACAAATTACATGACTAAGCTGGATGATGCAACATTTCCGCCAAGTGAAAATATGACAGATTGGGTCAAGCAAAACATCGACTACTTGTCCATTGTTCACACAGTTATCAACAGACAAAATAAAAGTTACTCACCCAATCCATGTTATCGAAAGGATCAGAACGAAATTCGTCTTTAAGAATTCCGTCGTTCGTATTAAATAACATGTCCAAAAGCCGCTCGTTTTCTGGACCTTCGTTCATCTTGTGACAGCAATGATGGGTTACTTCAAAATATTACATAAACTGACAGATAAACAATGTAACCGTGGGAGTGAACAATATTGAAAAGTCCGGATGAGATGAAGTTTTAGTTTTCTGATATGGTCTGAGGTGTTACGAAGTATTTTGAAATCTGTTTAGTTTTAGCAAGAAAAAGTGTTTTCGTAAGAGTACCATTGTAAATTAGTAAATGTTTACTATTTGTGAACTCATTGTGTGTTCATCATTTCATCGTGAAGAGTTGTGTTGATCTGAACAACAATAACAAGAGACAGTGTTGTGACACATCAGCAACTGTCAGCAAGATTGACGATGACGTGGCTCTTCCTTAACAAATCTCGTTAACTACGTAGTCACCAAAGGTGATTGATGAAAATACTTCAAACTTATATTTGTCCGATAGATAAGGTAGATTTAGTAAACGGAAAATCTTTATTAGCGAAGATTATTAAGGGATTTATTTATAGACATGTTTATAAATGTATTTATAGACTTATTTCATTAAAAAGCGATCCCAATGGGTTTGGTTGCTATGCGATAACTTAGAGTTATTTCCTCTTCGCTTGCAATTAGTGGCCGCCAGATGTCGATAAATGTTCTTCCGTTCTCTCCTTCTTTCAGAAGTTTTATCGTCATGCTACAATCGCAGTGGGTGAAAGTTCGATCCCACGTGGCTCGACTGCCGGCCCTTGTGGAAAGAATTCTCTATGATCCACATTTTCCATTGCCAATCATGTTTTGTCTTATCCTGGCAGAAATCGTCGTTAATTACTTTATTATAAACCGAATAAAATGTAAGTTGCTTGCCTCCTCTCTCTTGATTGTGTGGAACAGTAAATATGGTTTGTGTACTTTTTAACTGTTTTGCTTCCTAGTTATGCGATGTGCATTCACTGTCTTTAACATGATGAGATACCACAGATGATAATAAAGTGAACCCAGAATAATACCATTCTGTTTTATGTTGAAATAGAGCTGAAGGGTAGTGATAACATTTATCTGTAAATATGCTTGGCGAATTCTTTAATTCTACACCCCACATAAAAAGGTTGAGTGCTATCAATAACAATTCAAGAGTTTGAAGGATGTTGGGGAATTGTGTTTCAAGTTTTCGGCAAAAGAAATATAGAAAATTGGTAATCGAGAATTCGTTCGAAAATTCTGTTTGAGACATCAAAGTGCCCCAAAAAGGGGTAACCTCTCTCACTTACAAAGAGAAAACAAGATAGCTCGACCTGCTGGAAATAGCAGCCAAATCGCTCTCAAATATCATCACCCTACTTTAAGGAAAAAGACGTGTACACTTCAGTGTTGTCCTACATGCAACATGCCTTAATATAGGATGGGATAGTGGCGCTTGAGTACTTTCTTTCATCATAGGTGTGCTCGATCCGGTTTTACCTGCTCCCACATAATAGCAGGAAAAAAAAATTAAACGTTTAATTCATTTCAATGATGAGTTATGTTGACTAACTGACGTTTAAAAATCCTGTTGCACGGTGCCCTTTTTATACTCCAACAGAACTCTCTCTCTCTCTCTCTCTCTCTCTCTCTCTGAGCCATATACCTTTAAAGGGAAGTTTAGAACTCTTGGTAGAAATGGGGCGCTTCATTTCAAAAGGCATCACATGCCTATTTAAAGATGCTGGCTTCAACGATGCAAAATTACTATTGCTAATAGTAATTTCTTACCTTGTCTCATATTTATTGGAAATCACTCCCAGCATATAATTAGTCTTATCTACACTGGATTGATGAAATGCAAAGTTGATTCCAGTGGGATTTGAAAGCTGAATGTAGAGGGATATCACCAGAGATGGGCACCGTTAATCGAAAAGTTGATTTTGTTAATCCGTTAATTCTTTGAAAATGTAACCGAAGTTAACGTTAACTTTTATTGAAAAAAGGCATAACTACAGTTTAATACCCCATTTACTTTGTTGCCTCATAACTTCCAGAAAAATGGATATTATGGGTTAATGTTTACAATATTACCCTTTTTAACGAAACTTCCACCAAATAATCGCTTATATCCTGTAGCTTGAGTGTATATGAAGATTTGTTGAAAAACATTTTCCCCTTCGTAACTTTCTCGAAAATAGGTATTGTTTAATGAAATTTTATAGAAATACTTTTCAAACGGTGTAGATTACGATTAAAAAGAAATTTGTAGGCAAACTTTTTTGGAAGGGGCGGAGTTTCGGACCAGACGGCCCACATAAGTTGGAGTTTCTCTATTTTGATGGGGATTTTTTCCAGTGTTTTTCACCAGTCTTCAGAAAGCATCTTTGTATGAAAAAAAAAAGGAAAAAATTATAAATATTTTTTTTTCACTCCTGCCAATCCCCTACCACCCCAGTCCAAAATGATTTTGACGGTTTTTTTCACTACGCACTTAAAACCCGTGAGAAACATTTTCGGTTTTAAAAAAAAATTGTTAATTTCAGAGGAAAATGTCTGATCGAAGGGAGACCTGGCTGTTGCTTCTAGCACATCCCAAAACTTCCCTCCTCGTTTCGTTCTCACTCTCACATTTTTTGATATTTTTCTCCCCATATACAAATTTTATCAAATGATGATGTCAAAGTAACACACGTGTCGTCTCAACCAAGCAAAAGCCATGTTATGTGTGTAAGAAAAAAGACACCTAAAAACATCTGTAGTGTTCATATTAATCTGTCAAATGTAATGCTTATTTGTTCATGTTATTTTGAATTATTCAGGTTCAAGAGGGGTGTCCACAATATTTGTAACTTTGAAAATTTTTTACATACAGATTTGAAATTTTGTCAGTGGGTGCTTTATATACCACTGGTTTGTAGTTATGTAATTTTAGCTGATCTTGTAGAGTAAATTTGATTTTTATGGGCATATAAATTTAATTAACAGGTGCATTATGGATAAACACTAAAATTGACATTCTTAATGCATCTTATCTGTTTGATTTGTTATTGAAATTATTCCAGATGGCAACAAACAAAAATTTTGCACTTTTCAAGATGAGGTAATTTAATTTGAACTAATTGAAATACAGGTATAATCAATACAAGATCTTATTCCTCGGTGTGGAATAATTTTTTTTCCACAGTTTTTTCAGGTGCATTCAATGTATCTGACCTTTAAACCCAATGCAAGCCACTTTTTTCTGGACAAGAAAGGTGGGAAGGGTGGTGAGGACCTCGAATTTTCCCATCAAGTGGGTTTTGTTTAACAGGTCTTTTTTTCTTTTCCAGATTATTTTACATGTGTTCATCAAATTTGATGTCGAAATCACACATAAACAGCTCCTTTTTCCAGAAAAGGAAAGATTTGGCTGTTATTTCTAGCATGCCCTGCTACCACGTAACAGCTATTTGTGTTCACACTGAAATATTTACAAATTTTTTCCCTCCATTTATTTTTTCCACTTTATGGAAGTCAATATTTTCTCTGTTGACATCTACCCCAGTTAATTTTGCTTTTCTTCCAGTTCTGTGCTTTCTGGAAGAATAGCCCTCACATTATCTCAAAGCTACGAGAATTCACTAACAGGATTCGTTTATTCTTCTAAAGATTTCATAGAGGAATTAGATAAAACAGGTTTGGGCCAATTTAAACACTAAAGGGTTAAAAAGTGCCAAAACTATAAAATCAGCTTTTTTGACCTTTTTGAGGGCTTTAGAACCCAAAAGCTATGGGGTTTTTTGTCTTTTATTTTATAGTTTTAAATTTTAAAGAGCCTAAAAAAGGCTGAAAGAACGACACATACAATATACTAAGACAATCTGGAAGCAATAGAAACTCTTAAATGTTTACTGTTTTTTATGAAATTTTTGGGTTAAATGTAACAGATAATGATTTTCAAAAGTTCACTTAAAAGTTAAATTGTTAACAAAAATGTCAGCTTTGTTAATTAACAGATTAACAGACTTACATCCAGCTCTGGATATAACTATATTCTACAAAGCTGTCACAGTAGATTAAATCAATTAAATTTCATTGAAATGATTCAAATAAGATCAAAATTTTCATAAAATAAGACAGTGTAGGTGGAAGTGAATCTCATCTTTTGAGTCAACTGGCAAATGTGATGCTTCTAGTTTATTTGACCTACTTTTTACATATATATACAAACGTATTCATTTTACAAGGAAAAAGTTGACAGTGACATTGAAGTTTCAGTTTGTCTTTATCAAACTGTCTGATGAAAGTGAGCAACTTGAAAATTTACAGTTACTGTCAGCCTTTTACTTCAAAAGTTAATAAATACTAAAATGTATTGAGCAATTTTTCAGTTTAACGTTAAACTGTTTTTATAACTTGATATTATCATCATTTAATGTCCTTTTCATACTGGCATTGGTCGGACAGTTTGATAGGTCAACAGGAACCGACAAGCCAGAGGACTGTGCTGACCTCCAATGTCTGCTTTGGCATGGTTTCTATGGCTGAATGCCCTTCATAATGCCAACTACTTTACAGAGTATACTGGGTGCTTTATTCCATGAGCCAGCACTGGTGAGGTCACCAAGTGTTCACAAAACAAGACTACTCAACTGAGTCGAGTATAGTAATGAAGGATATGAAAGTATGATAGGGGGACAGGAGCAGGTATCTTGCTGAATCGGGGAATATATATATACAGAGAGAGAAATAGCAGGAATGTAGTAACATTGATTATGTATGCCAATAATATGGCAGAAGAAAAATAACTCTGGATCATTCTGCATGTGAAATACATATATGGTAGAGTCTCACATATGTAACCAGAATAAAAGAAAAGGGCTTAAAATATTGCAGCTAAAATAAAATTTGAATGGGTTACCAATTAAATAAAATATTCAAATAAGCGAAGCCATTCAATACTGATCAACCATCTTTCACCCAAGAAGTAAGCCTAAAATAAAAGAAAAGAGCTTTAAAATACTGCAGGTAAATGTAAAATTCAATGAAAATAATCTGATGTATTATCATAAATTCCCATGTATCAAAAATTGCTTTAAGATTTTTGATACATTGAGATTTATTTTTGCTTATTATTTATACAATATTATAAAGATGATCTTTATTTTCTTTCATTATGATTAACTCTATGACATCTGCATTTATTTGAGGGAAACTTCGACTTACCTAACAGGAAAATGAACTGACAAACAGTTAACTAACTAAAAATTAAAATTTTTAAAGTAAAGTAAAATAATTTGCCAAAAATAAACAAAGAAAACATTCAATTACTTAAACAGGCTTAAATTTTACTATAGTCAGACAATTTAGTTACCTACTTTCTTTACATTTGTAAAAAATTTTAGTAAATATAAAAAAGATTTTAACTACTAATGTTACAAAATATTATGGCAGTTATCACTTTATTTTCATATATTGAAATAATTTAAAATTTATTTACAGTCAAGCTTAGCAATAATGAAATAATTTGGATGAAAGATGATTGATCAATATTGAATGGCTTGCTTATTTGAATACTTTATTTAATTGGCAACCCATTCAAATTCTATTTTAGCGGCAATATTTTAAGTTCTTTTCTTTTATTTTAGGCTTGCTTCTTATCCTGTATTTTGCCAGGTTTATTAAATACTTAAGAATAATGTTATTCCTTGCTTGCACTTTTTATTCTAATAAATTTTGCTTACTTTTTTTATATTTCATTTCTTATTGATCAATAATTGATGCCTATTCATTTTCGTTAGAAATTGTAAATTGAATGGCACTTTCTTTACATTGAGTATTATGAAATCTGCCTATGTAGAAATAATTTTTTAATTAACATTTATCAGAAAAATTTTTTTTTTTAAAGAGCGCAATAATAAAAAAAAATATAAAGCACTAACTATGAGCAATGAGGAACCAAATGAATTAGGAGAAAAGGTCAACTAAGAAACAAAACAATTATAGGCTGGATTTTCTGTTTGCCTTGTATTGACAAATTATCATTTAAGTATCTTTGTAATTGCATGACATATTTACAACTGACAATTATTGAAAGCTGCATAACTTGTTTTCTCTTTAATATATATTTATGGGGTCAGCAAGAAAAGATATATCTGGTGGAGATCTTTCATTTGAACACAAATAAAGTATAGTTTGCTTTTCAAAAAACTGAGATATTTTGGGTTAAAGTCAATCTTCGGGCTTACTTACCATTTCTTTGGCTACATAAAAGCTAAACTCACATGTTCAATAGTAGTATTTATAGTTCACTCACACAGTAAGAAGCACACGAAAATTATACTGCCTATGCTTTATAAACAGTTATGTGATCACAAATAATTATCTTTTTCATCTTTGCTTGCAAAACCACAGAGCAGTGTTCAAATTTGCATCCTGTTCATTCTTTTTTTGGAAGATATTCATCTTTAGTTCATTTATTTTCCAGGTCTCTCTTTTTTTTTTTTGTAAGATATTCGCCTTTAGTTTGTTAATTTCTTGGGTCTTTTTT
Organism: Octopus bimaculoides; assembly: GCF_046866305.1. Taxonomy (NCBI): domain Eukaryota; kingdom Metazoa; phylum Mollusca; class Cephalopoda; order Octopoda; family Octopodidae; genus Octopus; species Octopus bimaculoides. The sequence goes on along the minus strand of NC_142936.1, from coordinate 35,560,243 downwards.
TCTTTTTTGTAACATATTTGCCTTTAGTTCATTAATTTCCCAGATCAGCTGAAATTTACTTTCTGACAGTCGATTGTTGTCACTGTTCAGTGAGAACACTTGTTCTTTTAGTTTCCCATTTTATTTCATTAAAAGATCAATTTTCTGGTTCAAGTTTTTTCCTATCATGTTCCTGAAACTGCTGTGTATACTTTTCTCTGACTTTGTGGAAAGATTTGGTCTCCCCTACAAAGTTTTGGCGAACAGTTTGCAATTCTGACTTGTTTCTTTTATCTCACAGACATCTTTCTGTATTGACTTCTCTTTCAGAATGTTCCGTTTCTTTGTGCTGCACTGGTGCCATCCTCCGAGCTGGTTGCTCGATTGGGCAATGATCTCTTGTGTCAATACAGTGCTTCACACTACACTGGAGCAGCAGTTCCAATTTCAGTGGGATCATTGTCATTCGTAACACTTTCATTTCACCAGCAGCAATAGTCCACTCTACCTCCTTGACAGGGATTAATCTTCCTTTCACCCAAAGCTTCATTGAGCAGAAGTCCAGTTGACACCCTGTAGACGCCAAATAGTCCATACCTAAGAGACAAGGATACTCCATCTCCACCACATATGCTGGAAGTATGACCTTTTGTTCTGCAATTTCAATCAGGACATCAACCGGTTCTCTCAGTTCAGTACAATGCCTGGTAGCACCACACAACTGCTGTGATGACTCTGGTAGGTCTTGATGCTGTAACATCTCGGATCTCACAAAAGTCTGCTCCGAGGCCAGATCAATCACAAGGTGACACTTCTGGCTGTCAATTCTACCATCCACATGTATGCTGTCAATTACAATCGTTTTACATCCTCTCGGGATAGGTTGTGAGAGACTGAATATGGGTAGGTGTGAGAGACTGAATATGGCCATTTAAATGCTAAAGTGTTAAAGTTGTCCTGCTCTGTTGGAAACCCTTAAATTAAAAAAATGTTTTTCATCTTTTACCTGTTTTACTTATTGTACTGCAACCATCCTAGGGTACTGATTGCTTTGAAGGGTTAGTCAAACAAATGAACCCCAGTACTCATTTTTTAAGCCTGGTACTTTTGCTGAAGTGCCAAGTTATGACAACAGAAACAAACCAACACTGATTATTTAGCTAGGGTGGAGGATAGCAAATACAAACACTAACACACACACACACATATATGATGGGCTTCCACTGTCAAATTCACTCACAAGATACTTGCGCAGGGTGTTATGTAGTGGGACTGAACCCAAATCCACATGGTTGCAAAGCAAGCTTCTTGACCATACAGCCAAGCCTGCACCTTAACCAATCAGTTTTGTTCATTTGTTTAAAACTGTGTTTACTAAGTCAGAAATTGTAAGTAAATTCATTCATATATTTAGAAAATATGGCAGATGCATCATAAAATGGGTAACATCTAATTGCTATTGATTTTTCTTTTGCAAATTTTAAAATATTGAACACCTTGTTGATTATATCTCAAAATAAAAAGTAAAACAACTATTTACAGACTATGTAAGAAGGCTTCCACAAAGCCCCTGATATTGTTGCAAAGCAAAAGAATGAAGTTTTTTATCAACTGTTGCCCAATTTACAAAGTGCTTTAATTATGATAATGAGCAATTTTTTAAATCATAATTGTCTTCATCATCATCACTGTCACCACCACTGCTGCCACCATCATCATCAGCATCAAATAGAATCAATTATATTAATTTTTTTCGTTATTTTATAATCATTTGTGAATTGTCATAATCATGTAACTACTTCTGTTGTTCTCTTGTGTTGCCACTGTTATCCCAATAAGGTTCCACTATATTATTGATCCATGACCTAAATCACTCATTATGCAAATGAGTGATAATACGCAAACTGAATTTAAATAGCTGAATAAGATTTATATACAAAATTTTTCAAATAAAATTATTGTTATTCTTTTACTTGTTTCAGTTATTGGGCTGTGACCATATTGTTACTGGATTGCAGGCCACTATCTCGAAGAGTTCAATCATATCAATTTTAGTGCTTATTTTTAAGTCTTGTACTTATTGTATCAGTTTTATTTTGCTAAACCTCTGAGTCACAGGGACATAAATATACCAAAGCCAATGAGAGCAGTGAGAGACAAAGATGCACATGCACACAAACACACACATTGTGTATGTACATATGTATGGATGAACGTATATACATATAACAGGCTTCCTTACAGTTTTTGTCTATCAGATACTCTCACAATCTGGGGATATAAAAGTAGACTGTTGCTCAATGTGCCACTTGATGATACTAAACCCAAAAGCATTTGATTGCAAAATGAACTTCTTAACTACTGAACTATGCCTACACTTAATTATATTTAGGAGATAAAAGACAGAAAATAAAATATGAAATGAAATTTAATGAGAATCATAGCTGGTTGATTCAATGAGGTATTGGGGCTGTGCTGTATTCTCAGTCAAAATAATTACTTTCACGTGTTCAGTCCACTTTACTGATTTGGTATGATGGCTAATCATATATTCTTCTTAGGTTATTCACAATGTGAGGTAGGTTGTACATGTAAACAATGACCACACTAGAGTTTGATTAAGTTTGCTAATAGTTTATTGTCAGTACCGCCTGACTGGCCTTCATAGGATTTTCGAGCGAGATCGTTGCCAGTGCCCCTGAACTGGCTCTTGTGCGGGTGGCACATAAAATGCAACATTTTGAGCGTGGCCGTTGCCAGTACCGCCTGACTGGCCTTTGTGCGGGTGACACGTAAAAGCACCCACTACACTCTCTGAGTGGTTGGCGTTAGGAAGGGCATCCAGCTGTAGAAACTCTGCCAAATCAGATTGGAGCCTGGTGTTGCCATCCGGTTTCACCAGTCCTCAGTCAAATCGTCCAACCCATGCTAGCATGGAAAGCGGACATTAAACAATGATGATGATCCAATAAATAAATGGAATTATTTTCAACAAACTAACAGTTAGTAATCTTCTGTATATAACTTTATATATAAAGTGGATAATATGAAAGTAGTGTAAAGAATTTAAATCATTCTCTTTTACTCTTTTACTTGTTTCAGTCATTTGACTGTGGCCATGCTGGAGCACCGCCTTTAGTCAAGCAGATCAACCCCAGGACTTATTCTTTGTAAGCCTAGTACTTATTCTATCAGTCTCTTTTGCCGAACCGCTAAGTTATGGGGACGTAAACACACCAGCACTGGTTGTCAAGCGATGGTGGGGGAACAAACACACATATATATACATATATATATATATATATATATACATATATACGATGGGCTTCTTTTCAGTTTCCATCTACCAAATCCACTCACAAGGCTTTGGTCGGCCCGAGGCTATATAATTAATGTGCTTTACTTGACATTACAAGTTAAGGTGAGTGCCTTTTGTCAAGTATGACATAAACGTGTTACTTAAAAGTAAAAGAGTAGGAGAGAACAACTCACTGAGACAAACAACATAGATTCTCCTAGATGACTTAGCAGATGACTTGGTTCAATTTGCCAACCATTCTATAGCTTTTAACCATCCTAGAATGTTCCCCCCAACTGTTTGGCAGGTAGCTTGCATACTTCCATTAAAGTTTGTTGCCTTTATGAGGGGGTACTGAAAAGTTCCTGGCTTTGAGTAAAAGAAAATACACAAGGATCACTTAATTAAGATTTTGTCCAACATATTCCCTTCTCAGATTCACAGATATTTATTGCAGCGGTTCTTCAGTTTTTCTAAGCCCTGTAAAAGAACTTGGAAGATTTAGCCTAATTCAAGTAGAGAAAGACAACAATAAAAGCTAGAAAGCAGAGTACACAGAATAAAATACTAAAATGGAGAAAAGCGAACATAAAAGAGTCATAAAGAACAAGGGTGCATAGGCATATCGGTAGTAATGTCGGTGAATTTCAGGAAGCATGGAATTCGTAATGGATGCCGTTTTCTCAGTTAACAACAAACACAGGTAGCTTATTCCATGGTTCAACATTTCCAAGCATGAGAAAAACTTCCAACACTCATGGGCACTGTGCTGTTTTTTCTTTTGTTTTGTTTTTTAGTTTTATAAACATGTTGAGTGTTTGAGATATTGAATTGAAAGCATGATAAAGTTGTTGTTAGAAATATGGTGGATAATTTTGGTTTATGTATGAGTATTCAATTTGGGCTATTATTCAAAAATGACTTAGCATAATTACAATTTTGGCAAAATATGAAGTATTTATTCATTTATTTCTAATTTACTTCAGATACAGAAATTGACTGGCGAGCATATATGCAAGAAGTTGAAGGTGTTGTAAATGGCACATATGACTATACAAAATTAAAAGGGGACACTGGACCTCTGGTGTAAGTTCTTTACTAAATGTTACTGATATCTATTTTGTTGTTGCTTAGCCCCAGGTCAAAACTGCTCAAGTAAATCTAGATCAAACCTGTGCTCATTTCATCTTATTGTGTTGAGTCAAAAGTTTAGCAATATTTTGATAACTTATTTGCTTTATTCATTATTTTACAACAAAAAGCAGCCTAGCATTCAATGTAGAGGTCATCATGTTGCACCACTTTCTGCCAGTTCTTTGATACCATATTGATACTAGTTCTTGTCTTTTGTGGCAAAGAACTCCTTCACTAAAGTTTCCACTTCTTAGTTGATGAAGCATTGCAAACACAGTGAGCTATGGATCGGAATGAGTAATAATCTGAGGGAGCCGGGTCCTGGTTATATGCTGGGTGTGGTATCATTTCCATTCCCTCAAATTCCTGGAGTTTATTCTGGGTTGTTCAAGAGTTATGAGAGGTTGTGTTTTGCTGCAGAAGAACTTGCTCTCTGTTAACCAATGCCAGGTATTTTTGCCACACAGTGGCATACATCTGTTCCAGTTGTTTGGAGCACAGGTTGGCATTGATAGTTTGACCATCCAGAATGAACTCATAGTGAATTATCCCTTCATAATTCCACCAGATGCAAAGCTTCACCATGTATTCAAAACACCCGTGCTTGGCAACAGATTCTGGAAGCTGGTCCTTGCTTAACCACTGCTTATGCACATTAGGATTGTGGAAAAATATTTCCCTTGGATTATTACTTGTTCTGATCCATAGCTCACTGCTTGCATTCACAATGCTTCATCAACCAAGAGCAGGTGGAGGTTTCAGTGAAAGAGTTCTTTGCTACAAAGGACAAGAACTGGTATCAACATGGGATCAAAGAACTGGCAGATAGATGGCTTCAGACAGTGCAACTTGATGGCCTCTACATTGAATGCTAGGTTACTTACATCTCAACACAATATATTTTAAGGCATACTATATCTAAGACATTTGAACCGTCAAAGTGTAAGCTAGCAATAAAAAGTTCATTCAGCTTTAAATTTAACCCTTGCAATTCTAAACTGTCTATGAAGAAGCAACTTAAAATTTTGGGTGTTACCATGGACACAAACTGGTGTGGACAGGATGTATCCTTGCCATCTGAAATAGAGCTGTGCAGAGGTTTGGATTGCTATGCAAAGTTGCAAACAATCTAGATACCAAAAAGTAGAGCATTTGCCTAAGAAGTACAAGTCAGAAGCACCATGAAATATGACTGGATCCTCCTGAATGAAGGCCACAGATAGTAAACTTAGCCAACTTAATTTAATCCCAAAGAAAATTCTCAGGATCTTGTTAGAGTTGATGAAGTTGAGATCATCAAAAAGTTTTATCAACGGCCAAAATGACAGAAAAAGTTTATGCAACAACACTATTCTACATAATAGCTAAGAATGTTGCCAGTAAACCTAGTATGAGTCATTGTCACCTTCTCTTCCTCTAAGTCAGTCCATCCTTTAACTTTTTTAGTATTCTGTATATAATTATCTTTCATTTCTTATTTTGTATTTTGTATAGCTTTTAACATAGAAATGTTTATCTGTGTTTCAGATACCCTGCTGGATTTGTTTATATATTCTTAGGGTTATATCACCTCACAGAGAAGGGGACTAACATCCGTCTGGCACAGTATATATTTGCTGCTATTTATCTAGTTACACTACTTGTTGTCTTTGATATCTACAGGCAATCAAAACGAGTGAGTAAAGATTTTATATAAATGTTTTTGTATGTGTGTAGCTTTTCTACCCAATTTATTGGAGTTTTTTTACAGTAAAATTATTCGGACATAGAATTTCTAAGACTAGCTTAAATTAACAACCATTTATATGAGAGAAGAACAACTGAATTGCCCTAGTATAAAATTTGAAGGCTAAAGAAAACTAAATATAGTAAAACATTTCACTTTTACCTCAACCAATCATCATCTTCATCATCATCATCATATCATTATTATCATCATATCATCATCATCATCATCATTGTTTTAACATCCACTTTTCCATGCTAACATGGGTCAGACAGAATTTGTCGAGGCAGATTTTCTGTGACTGGATACCCTTCCTGTCGCCAACCCTCACCTGTTTCCAAGTCAGTTAATATTTCACTATAGCCAGACACATTTTCAAAGAAAATTGGAAATGAAGGATGCTGCTTGTATGACACTGATGCTCATTTACAACTATCATTTGATGTCAAGACAAGGTGACAGTAAAGCTCACACACACATTCATGCATACACACACACACACACACACACACACACATATATATATATAACTGGCAGAGATACCCGGCATTGCTTAGGATTAATAATGGCATAGTTTGTATATATATATATATATATATAGGCGTAGGTGTGGCTGTGTGGTAAGTAGCTTGCTTACCAACCACATGGTCCCGGGTTCAATCCCACTGCGTGGCATCTTGGGCAAGAGTCTTCTACTATAGCCTTGGGCCGACCAAAGCCTTGTGAGTGGATTTGGTAGACGGAAACTGAAAGAAGCCTGTCGTATGTATGTATATATATATGTATGTGTTTGTGTGTCTGTCTTTGTCCCCCCAACATCGCTTGACAACCGATGCTGGTGTGTTTATGTCCCCGTAACTTAGCGGTTCGGCAAAAGAGACCGATAGAATAAGTACTAGGCTTCTAAAGAATAAGTCCTGGGGTCGATTTGCTCGACTAAAAGGTGGTGCTCCAGCATGGCCACAGTCAAAAGACTGAAACAAGTAAAATAAAATAAAATATATATTACAGTTATGTCGAAACAGGTGATACAGGAAAGTGCAGCATTAATGACAAAACATTTGTGGAGTAAATTTTAAAGCTTTGCATAAACGACAATTTGAGTTTAGCACACCAATTTGGACAGAATTATCATTTTTACAAGAATGGGATGGATCATATCTGAAAGAAGCACTATGTGTTATGAAGAACAAATTTGTACATGATCTGTTTCTGAGAGCTTTTCTATTGGACCTCTGTGTAATCTGGCATGCTAAATGTTGTTTTAATTATTCAGCATTAAGTGTTGCAGCATGCCTTTGCTGATCTTGAGGAAAGCCTGATTTCCCTTCTCTCCTTGAGACTCCATCAGACATGCTGCAGCATGCCTTTGCTGATGTTGAGAAAGTCTCCTCTCCCTTCTCTCTTGAGACTGTATTTGACATGCTGCAGCATGTGTTTGGAAAGTGTCATGTCCCTTCTCTCCTTGAGACTCCATCAGACGTGCTGCAGCATGCCTTTGCTGATCTTGAGAAAGTCTCATGTTCTGTATCTCTTGAGACTCTTGCCTTTGGTTTTCTGCACTCCTCCTTGCTCTATAGGTGTTTCTGGAGAGATTACATTTTTTCTTTGGTGGCATAATTTTTTCAAAATTTTGAACATAGAAAAAGTATACATTAATCTCTATTTTGTAAGCAGTTGTATGTATGTAGTATGTCTGTATTTTTGTATGCAGTGTAAATTAACCAAATATAAGCAAATTGTAACTTCCTTGCAACTTTGCAACTGCTGCAATAATTATGAACTGTTAATTGAATGGTAGATGTGTATTTTGATATACCTTGGACCTGCCACCTAATTGTTTTTTGTCAAAAGTTTCACCTCCAGCCATTCTTGTCACATGTATATGTATGTGTGTGTTTAATAACATACATAGGCGTAGGAGTGGCTGTGTGGTAAGTAGCTTGCTTACCAACCACAAGGTTCCGGGTTCAGTCCCACTGCATGGCACCTTAGGCAAATGTCTTCTACTATAGCCTCAGGCTGACCAAAGCCTTGTGAGTGGATTTGGTAGACAGAAACTGAAAGAAGCCCATTGAGATCTATTTTAAAACGGGGGCCACATTTTTCATTAATGTTTTACGTAGTGTTTTTGGTACGGAAAGACTTTCAAACTTCGTATACTTATCTATTTTGTGTTATAGAACAGAAAAATATTTTTGTATTCGAATTTATTTCATGTAAAAAATTGTCTTATTTCGATAATTTCAACCAATCACTGACAAGTATTCAGTTGTTTATATTTACTCTTTTGGGTGATTAAACAACGTAAAGCGTAATCTCCATACCTTCGTTTTATTTGCTTTTTTCATTTTAAATTTGCTTTAACCCTAACCCTAACCCTAACCCTAGGGTTAGGGTTAGGGTTAGGGTTAATTGTTTCAGAATCGTTTGTTTATGTAGTCGGCACTTAATGTATATCGGCTGAATGGACGTCAGTGATTGGTTGAAATTACAGAAATACGACAACTTTCACATGGAATAACTTATGGATTTCTGTTTTTTTTAAGAAGACTAAGAGAAAAAGATGTTTTATATGACACATTCTACCAGTGTTCCAAGTTTCAAAGTGTTTCGTTAATGAAAAATGTGGCCCCCGTTTTAAAAAAGATCCGCCCATCGTATATATGTATATATATATATATATATATATATGTGTGTGTGTGTGTGTATTTGTTTATGTATATGTTTGTGTGTCTGTGTTTGTCCCTCCAACATCGCTTGACAACCGATGCTGGTGTGTTTACGTCCCGTAACTTAACGGTTTGGCAAAAGAGACTGATAGAATAAGTACTAGGCTTACAAAGAATAAGTCCTGGGGTCAGTTAGCTCGACTAAAAAAAGGCGGTGCTCCAGCATGGCTGCAATCACACACACACACATACAAAATGTAATGATACACACACATACACTCTCACATACAGTCACATATAGTAAGAGAGACACAAAAAGACATACATTCACACATGTCAGTCGTCACATGTGTATATGTATGTGTAGATGTAGCTGTCTGTTTAATGACGTACCTAACACAGAAACACACACACATAGTCAGAGACATACACATTCATACACCCACACACATATACTCACAGGCACATACACACTCATATACAAAATGTGATGTCATCGTGGTATAAAATGTCCTTTACTATCTCATACATATTAAACACACACACACACTCAGACACATACACACTTATATACTAGCACATAAACACTCATATACAAAAGGTGATGTTGTCGTCAAACACGGAAACACACATGCACGCTCATACACTCGCACTCATACACTGACAGACACATACATACTCATATGTAGAATGTGATGTCATGGTCATGGTATAAAATATCCTGTACTATATTTGACTATAGAAAGATTATCTCTATAAAAGGTTATGTTGTTTTAATGGAAATGAAAACAAATTACATTTTGACACTCGGGTGTGATACTATTACCTTGTAAAATTTGATTTGATATGGTGGAGCCATTTGAGAATGCATTGGAAACAGACAAACAGAGAGACAAAGAATTTTATATGTATAGATGACAATAATAAGTGAGTTGCATGTGTTATTTTATATATCAATACAGTAATGGCAATTATGTAATACACAAGGCTTTGGTTGGCACAGAGCTGTAATGAAAGAGAATTGCCCAATGTGTCACACAATGGGACTGAACCCAAGGCGACATGGTTGGAAAGCAAACTTCTCAACCACATAGCCATGCCCATAAAGGACAGATACATTTTGGATAATATACTCCTTGATACAATATGCTTAACCAAAAGGTGGGATGTTTACAGTGAGAAGACCTTTGATTTTAATATTTACTCGACCAACACAACAACTAACAATGCTACACCATACAGGGTATTCCAGAATGAACTATCTGTTTCAATGAAATTGAGCAAATTTTAAAAAAACAGACAAAAATTATACAGTTATAAACTAAATTCAAAATTTATACACTTTTAACACATATCAAATAGGATAAACATAAATAAAAGTGAGTTAAAAAAATTATACATTAATCTCTATTTTGTAAACAGTTGCATGTCTTTATTATTGTATGCAGTGTAAATGAACCAAATATAAGCAAATTAACAAACTAGAAGCACATGTACGAACTGCTAGTTTAATGATAAATGCCACAATAATTATCTATATATATAAAAATGAGAATGTGTGTCTGTCTGTGTGTGTGTGTGTGAATCCCTAAAACTCGAGAACTACGCAACCAATTTCATTCAAATTTTACAGATGCCTTACTTAGGGTTCCAGTTGTGTTTTAGTCCAAAAAAATTTTTAACTTCTTGCAGAGTTCGAGCCCACGGCAACATAATATCTCCTCCACTATTTAAGTATTACGTGTCAAAAGTGAAACAAATACACTCATGTCAAATATTTTCACTTTCAAAATGAAACTATTCCACCAACTGAAACAATCACATTTCGATACTGTAATGACAGATACTTTCAGAGAGAGAGAGAGAGATGTATATGTATATATATAGATGTATATGTACACGTATATGTATAGATATATATATACATATAGATCTATATGCATACATGTATATATATATATATATATATATATATATATATATATATATATATATACATATGTGTAGATGTATATATATATAGATGTACATGTAATATGTACACATATATACATATATATACATGCATACAGATATCTATACATATATACACCCATCACACACATACACATGCACACAAACACACACATTAGTAATTTGTTTTCTTATCCAAAACTACGTCAAAAGTACTGAATGGATCTTTATGAAATTTGGAAATTATATTCTATGCATAACGGCCATAACTCCCATGAAAATTCATATATTTTTGATGTTGATGAAATTTTAACCCGAACATAACAGATGAGCATTATTTGTAATTCAACGGTACAACAGTGTAAGACTACCCTTTCAGATATACTTACATTGTGATTTTGCAATGTGGTGCATAAATTGTCAAGTAAATGAGACGCATCTTTGTCTCCACTGATTCACTTGCAAAGTGTTGAGTAAAATTATTTCGTTGCAAACCTCCTTTGAGTCTTTTTATTATCATTGCGACACACATAGTCCCCAGTTGGTAACATTGATTTCAAGGCCTTCCCAGATGAGAGACTGGTTGTTCTAAGACATTTATCGATTGTAAATTTTGTCTGCAATTTGGAAATTATATTCTATGCATAACGGCCATAACTCCCATGAAAATTCATATATTTTTGATGTTGATGAAATTTTAACCCGAACATAACAGATGAGCACTGTCTGTAGCTGGTCTTCTCTTGGAAGAGCCCTGCTTCTCACATGGACAACTGTATGTTAGCTGCTCAAGAGTGGGCAGCAAAAAAAACCTATTTGCATATGCTCCACAAGGGAAAACAAGGAACATTGTTTACAACGAGGTGTTATAATCACAACAGCAAGAAAGTATGTACATGATCACCTTCTTTTACGAAACTTCATTGACTTTCATATATTTATATTGATATACATATATATACGTGTGTTTGGGTGTGTATATATATATCTATATATAAAGATGAGAATGTGTGTCTGTGTGAATCCCTAAAACTCGAGAACTACACAACCCTCTTTTACAAACCCAGTGAAAATGCATATATTTCATATGTCAAAGAAATTCAAGCAATACATATAACACCAAAGTTAAAAACATTCCCAACAATTCCACAATCCCCAACCTCCAGAGCTATTGAAGAAACTGTTATCATCAACTGACCAAGACTCCTAACATTTGCAAAACAAAATTAGACAATACGACGCTGTACTACAGATGACATCATTTGGAACCACAAGAGATTTAACTGAGGCAGCATTCATCCAAACTTTCAAGATCCAACCTCAGATTTATCATCGCATTGTCTCTCTACTACCTCTGTCAAATGAATCACCAAAATTGGCCTTTCATTATTTATAATCTGTACCTGTTTGTGTGGTTACGAAATAAAATACACAAAACGTGTTTCTGAATTACGTGTATTTACTTTATATACATATGAGTTGAAAACTTTCTTCTAGCATTCCACTTAATGTCTATGTTCCATGCTGGCATGGATTGGAGAGTTATTAATGTAGAAATATTGTATCGTAGCTACTAACAGTTGAAGGTTGCGTAGTCTAGACAGCGTTTTTAGATTTCATTATTCTCTTTAACTCGGGCAATGCCGGGTATTTATGCTAGTTATAGATAAATTTCTTAATATATATATATATATATTAAGCACATATATTAAATATTAATTTAAAGATTAATATGTAACTGTAAATATCTTACAGCCTTGCAACTGCTGCAATAATTATTAACTGGTAATTGAACGGTAAATGTGTAAAATGAGATGATCTTAGTGTTATCACATTAGAATTAAAAGTGAAAGAATAAAAGTGAAACAATATTATATCACACAAGTTTAGTCACTGGCTCAGCACCTATGTTTGTGTTCTTCATTCCAAAATAAAAAAATACATACTTCCAATATGGGACTTCGTCCATGTGCATATATGTGTAGGTGTCAGGGGGATGGGTAGTGCGCAAAAAAACTATTTACGGAAATGTACTCATAAAAATTCTATTAAAATAAGTTATCTTTATATGCCATGTTTGCAATTCTCCATATAAATGAAAGGAAAGTGTGTATCAAATGAAATTAAAATCCTGGTTCAGTGACAGATCGGTGAAGTTAGTAAAGTTTTAAGCTTTTTTGGTAACAACTTATTCTCTCTTCTAATTAAATATTGAAACAGAAAATGCCACCCTCTCTTTTGCAAGAGAAATTAATTTTGGTGGTAAGGACTAAACCTCTTGTTTCATTATCACAATTAAAAAGCATTTACCTTTAATTAAAAAAAAAGAGGTGGTGTCATAGATGTATGACGGAGAATTATTCAATATCATGTTTGCTTCTATCAGAATCATTTACCTTTAAAGCAAAAAAACAAAACTGACATATACTTTCTCTGTTCATTTGCATAAGCTGTAGAAGTTGTGCATGCGCACACACAAACACAGAAATTTTCCAGACATTTAGCTGTGAATTTTACTAGTTCATTTTCAGTTTTAGATAACAGGATGGGGTGGCAAGGGGTGTATGGATCAGTTTTGGAGTTCTTCATTGAAAATTTGAAATTAAAAATTGTTTTTTCCATATTCTTAATCTCAATATTTTTCCCCATAGATTGAAAATAAAAATTTGAGAAAAAGTTAAAAATTTAAAATTTGGTGGCCGGGTGAGAACATGCAGAAGGGTCGTGGGGTGGGGGTTTATAGCCTCCTATATGGGCAAGGGCTAAAATTTGTCCCCGCTCCAGAACCTTCCCTGAGTAATGTAAAACCTTCATGCCAAATTTGTTACAGATTGATCCAGCGGTTTGGCCATGCATAGAGGAAATTTATAGATATAGAACAGGGCAAACTGTAGCCCTTTGTGGGGTTCTGTGTGACCAGCGGAAGCCTGCAGCAAATTAGGAAAAAAAATCAATAAATTTTTGTGAAAGTCAACATGTTTGTGCTTGAACCTAGGCTAATTTTTTCAGTGCCACCCCATTTTCCACTGGTTACATACTTTTTGCGCATGCATATGATATTGTGCATGTGCAGTTATTGTTGATAGTCACCTGCACAACAACGTGATCTCTCCACCCTACAAATAATGCCTCCTAAAAAATGTAAAATTGAGGATGAGTGCCATGCATTTAATGAAGAATGGATACACAAGTATTTCTTCATCAGTTCTAAGAATAAAGCAGAGACAACTGCTGTGTTAAAGGTGTACAATTTGAAGTGGCACTATCAAACAAAACATGGGGATCTTGGACATAACATAACCAATGAAGAACAGAAGAAAAAGGCTGTGGAATATGTTGCAAAATTGAACAAGCAACAAACTCTATTTAAGAAGCAATCATCAATTTACAATACTGCGTTGAAGGCAAGTTTTATGGTGGCATACCAAATTTCAAGACATAACAAACCATTCTCAGATGGCGAGTTAATAAAACAATGCATAATGGATTGTGCAAGTGTTGTATACCCAGAAATGAAAGGTAGATTCAAACACATTTCATTATCAAGGAGGACTGTCATGTGACACAGAAATAATCAGTGAGGAATTGACTCAACAGCTGGGGGATGCAAGTATAGATTTTGTATGTTATTCATTAGCAGCTGATGTTTTTGAAAAGTTGAATTAGCTAAATGTGAAATTGCAGAGAAAGGAACATTTGACTCATGAAATATTTAAGCATATCAAATCTTTTCAAGCAAAATTATCCTTGTTTTCAAGGCAAGCAAGTGAGGACAAGTTCACCCATTTTTCATTGTTGGGAAAGGAGAAAGTGCCTGCAAATGTGTGTTCAAAAATTAAAGATCAATTGAGAAGTTTGACTGAAGAGTTTCAAATAAGGTTTGAGGATTTCAGACAGATTGAACTTAAATTCAACTTATTAACTTCTTTTTCTGCTGATATTGATGCAGCACCTGATGAATTACAGCTTGAATTGATAGACATTTCAATCAGATCATTCATTGAAGGAACTCTTTCACTCCCTACCATTAGTAGAGTTTTACAAGTCACTCTCTTTTCAATGCTTTCTGTGTTTAAGAAATTCTGGTGCCAGATTATTCTTTATTTTTGGTTTCCCTTACATCTGTGAACAGAGTTTTTCCTGCATGAAGATAAATAAGTCCAAGAACAGGTCCATGGTGTCAGACACAAACTCAAATGCTGTAATGAGAGTTTCTACCAGTGACCTTGTGCCAGACTTCAAAAGAATTGTAAAGCAGAATTGTGACCAGAAACATTTACCCCATCAAATTGCTTGTGCTGGATTATGAATTTGTTTGTTTTTATTAACCATGATGTCTGTATGTTTCATTATTCTAAAGTGCACCACATGATTTTAAAAGGTGTGGCCCTTTGATTTTCATGGTCCACTGATGTGGCCCTTACTCTGAAAAGTTTACCCACCACTGATAACATTGATAACAAAGAGGAGAGTGGAGATTTTATTCACATCCCAAAACTTCTTTATTTAAATGTTTTCTACAGCATATACATCTAACCTACATGTGTTTCGACTGCAGTGACTGCACATTGCATTGTATGCAATTATGCATTCTAGTCATTGCAATTTTGTCAAGTATCTTTTTCTAAGTTTTAGTACTATATAATGGACTATTGTGGATAACCAGCATCTGAACCAATTTGAGAGACAATACAGTATCCACCAGGATAACTTATCCCTTTTATATTTTCTCTCTCCCACTCTCTCTCTCTCTCTCTCTCTCTCTCTCTCTCTCTCTCTCTCCCCCTCCCTCCTCTCTCTCTTTCTCTCTCTCTCTACGCGCACGCCTACATACACGTACATACACAGTCGCATACACATGCACACACACACACACAAAATAACACACATACCTGGCACACATCCTTACGCTCTCACACACATACGCACGCACACACACATACACATGCACACACGCACACACACCTCTCACATACACAATACTCACTCACATACACAACACACACACACGCACGAAAACATACACAATATACACAGACACGCACGCACAAAAAATATACACACACGGACACATACAGACACACATAAACACACACGCGCATACACACACACGCACCCGTACCTAACACTCACAACCCCTCCCACACACACACGCACACACCCACATACATACAATAGCAAACGCTCGCACACACGTACACAGCAACGCACATATGCACAACATACACATACACACAAACACACACAAAAACATACACATACACACACGCGCACGTACAAAATACACACACACACGCACACGTACCCAACACCTACAACCCCACACAAACACACACACGAACACACATACTCAATAACTGCCTGCTGACCCACCACTAACTATTATTGTCCATAAGCACCCACTAACTATTCCTGCTACTAATTCCTTCCACTACGTCACACACACACAAACACACATACACACTAACAGATAAACCACCAAACCATGTACACACACACACACACACATACATACGCACGCACACGTTCTGTTATCACACACACACTCGCAGACTCTCGCGCACGCACAGATATTCACCTCCCTTTTCACTCTCCTGTCTTAGAAAGAACTTTACCCCCACCACCTCCTCTTCCGGTCCTTTCACAATGTAACCTCGTGGGCATCGGTGCCATTTTGCTCTTCCTCCGGTTTTCCATTCTCCGAACTTTCTGTCTTTCCGACGAAGGGTTCCGCCCGAAACATCATACTCTCTCTCCTTCCTTTCCTGAGCGTCCAATAACACTATCCGTATCACATCCTCACTTTGTTGTTTTTTGTGTTTTTTGAACCTATATATATATATATATATATATATATATATGTAATGGACTTTGTTCAGTTTCCACTCACTAAATCCACTTTCAAGGCTTCAGTTAACCTGAGACTATAGCAGAAGACTCCTGTCTACGGTGCCAAGGCAACTTTAAATTGTGAAGCATTGTCAAAATGGGGATGTTTGAATATTGAAAGCTATTCTAAAAATAGGTTTCAAATTTTGGCACAAGGCCAGCAGTTTCGAGAATTGGGGTAAGTCGATTACATCAACCCGAGTGTTCAGCTGATACTTATTTTATCAACCCTGAAAGGATGAAAGACAAAGTTATCCTTGGCAGCATTTGAACTCAAAACATAAAGACAGGTTCAACATGCCCACAATTTGGCCAGCTTGCTACCTTAACTATTTTCTAAATATCAATTTCATTTCAAATTTTGGCAAAAAGCCAGCAACTTTGGTGGAGGGGTTAAGTCAATTACATCAACCTTGAAAGGATGAAAGGCAAAGTCAACCTCAGTGGAATTTGAACTCATGGACGAAATACTGTTAAGCATTTTGCCTAGCATGTTAACGATTCTATCAGCTTGCTGCCTTAACTATTTTCTAAATATTACTCTTTTACTTGTTTCAGTCATTTGACTGCAGCCATGCTGGAGCACCGCCTTTAGTCAAGCAAATCGACCCCCAGGACTTATTCTTTGCAAGCCTATTCTATCGGTCTCTTTTGCCGAACCGCTAAGTTACGGGGACGTAAACACACCAGCATCGGTTGTCAAGCGATGGTGGGGGGACAAACACAGACACACAAACATATATATATATACATATATACGACGGGCTTATTTCAACAGAAATACATTTGACTGCAGCCATGCTGGAGCACCACCTTAAAGAGTTTTAGTTGAAGAAATCAGTCCCAGGACTTATTCTTTGAAAATCTAGTATTCATTCTGTTGGTCTCTTTTGCCAAAACACTAGGTTATGAGAACATAAACACACCAATACCGGTTGTCAAGAGGTGATGGGGGACAAACACAGACATAAAGACACACACACACATGTGGATATATATATATATACTCACACACACACACATTATATATATATACAGATACACAATGGGCTTCTTTCAGTTTCCATCTACTAAATCCACTCACAAGGTTTTGGTCAGCCTGGGGCTATGGAAGAAGACACTTGCTCAAGATGCCATGCAGTGTGACTGAACCCAGAACCATATAGTTGGTAAGCAAGCTTCTTACCACACAGCCACACTTGTATATCAATGTACCAATGTTTGTATTTTGTTTACAAATAAACATTTTGTATGAGGACAGAAGTTAATTCTGCTATCATTAATCTTTTTGACTCACTCTTTATAACTCTTTTGCTACCAACTCACATGAAACCGTCCCTAGTTCTATGATATAAACTTGTTTTTCATGTTAATTTGTTCTTAATACCAGCTTAATAATAACAAAATTATTTTACTAAATTCTTCATTATTTTCAAAAGTAATTCAAATAAAATTAGTATGTTTCAACAGAAATATGGTAACAAAAGGATTAAGGTAATCTAAATTGAAGCCTTCCATCAAAATTTTATGTTAATTTGTTTCAAGTACCAGCTTAATAATGATAAAATAATTTTACAAAATTTTCCATTATTTTCAAAATTAATTGAAGCAAAAGCATTGTATTTCAACAGAAATATAGTAATGAAAGAGTTAAAGTGACCTGTTAACTGTTTAGGAACCACCATTTACTGGTTCAGTACTTTGGATATTTTTGTTCCAGTCTATTCTATGATCGCATTGTTTCCCTATACTAAGTAGATTTATTATCAGATACTTTAGGCTGTTGTTATCGTTATCAAGTTACTATGTATCTAAAGCTACATTGTCCAATAAGTGTGATTTGAGAAAAATTTTGCTGTTATTTCTAGTAAGTCAAATGACCATGTAGAAGATACCCCCATTCTTCTAATATTGTTTGTGATGGTAAAATTATGAATCTCCTTATATTCTTTATTTCTTTCTCTCTCATTATTTTTTTACTACAGATTGCTCCTTACTTTTTCCTCTTCATGTGTTGTGCATCCTATCGAATCCACTCCATCTATGTGCTTCGTCTCTTCAATGACCCAATTGCCATGTTGCTTTTCTTTATCTCTGTTTCCCTTTTCATCAGAGACTACTGGGGTCTTGGATGTTTATTCTACAGGTTTGTATTACTATATTATCTTCCCATTGGTTCTCATCAAATTTTGGTTTTGCTTGGGAAAACTAATTATAAAGTAAAAGTAAGATGTTGAAGCTATTTTTCTTATTCAATGAAATTCTTTTTTGTCAACTTCTTGATGTTTTACATCATCATCGTCATCATCATCATCATCATCATCGGTTAACGTCCGCTTTCCATGGTGGCATGGGTTGGACGGTTTGACTGAGGACTAGTAAACCAGAGGCTGCACCAGGCTCAATCTGATCTGGCAAAGTTTCTACAGCTGGATGCCCTTCCAAACACCAACCACTCTGAGAGTGTAGTGGGTGCTTTTTACATGCCACCAGAATGAGGGTTCGTGCAGCGACCACACTCAGAAGGTGTATTTACGTGCTACGTGCAAGGGAGCCAGTCCAGCGGCACTGGCAACGACCACACTCGAATGTTGTTTTTCACGTGCCAGTAAGGCGACGCTGGTAATGATCATGCTCAAATGGTGCTTTTCACATGTCACCAGCACAGGAGCCAATCCGTGACCCTAGCAATGATCACGCTCAGATATGCTTCTTTTAACGTTCCACTGGCACAAGTGCCAATCAGGTGGTACTGTCATCGGCCACATCAGCGATTTTGATTTGTTTACACTTGCCTCAATAGGTCTTCGCAAGCAAAGTTCATTGTCCAATGAATGAGGGGTACTCATAAGTGGACCGGTTACACCCCACATCCGGATGTGCTTTTAATGTTCCACTGGCATG
Source organism: Octopus bimaculoides (assembly GCF_046866305.1). Lineage (NCBI taxonomy): Eukaryota > Metazoa > Mollusca > Cephalopoda > Octopoda > Octopodidae > Octopus > Octopus bimaculoides. The sequence goes on along the minus strand of NC_142936.1, from coordinate 35,540,688 downwards.
AGTGCCAATCAGGTGGTACTGTTGTCGGCCACATCAGCAATTTCGATTTTGATTTCACTTGTCTCAATAGGTCTTCACAGGCAAGGTTTATTGTCCAATGAATGAGGGGTATTCATAAATGGGCTGGTTACACCCACTGGCATCGGCCACGGGCTATGGTCTCACTTGGCTTGTTGGGTCTTCTCAAGCACAGCATATCTCCAAAGGTTTCGGTCACTACTCATTGCCTCGGTAAGGCCCAATGTTCAAAGGTCGTGCTTCACCACCTTATCCCAGGATTTCCTGAGTCTACCTCTTCCACAGGTTCCCTCAACTGCTAGGGTGTGACACTTTTTCACACAACTGTCCTCATTCATTCGCAACACAACCATACCAGTGCAGTCGTCTCTCTTGCACACCACATCTGATGCTTCTTAAATCCAGCTTTTCTCTCAGGGTGCTTACACTCTGTTGTGTATGCACACTGATATTTCACATCCAGCGGAGGATACTGGCTTCATTCCTTGCAAGCTTACGCATGTCCTCAGCAGTCACGGCCCATGTTTCACTACCATGTAGCATGACTGTTTGCACACATGCTTCATACAGTCTACCTTTTACTCTGAGTGAGAGCCCTTTGTCACCAGCAGAGGTAGGAGCTCTCTGGACTTTGCCCAGGCTATTCTTATTCTAGCAGCTACACTTTCACCCCTGCTACTGACTTGGTTACCTAGGTAATGGAAGCTATCGACTACTTCTAGTTTTTCTCCCTGGAATGTGACAGAAGCTGTTCTCTGCACATTTTCTGTGTTTATAGCACCTGAGCATTTGCCACATACAAAAACTATCTTCCCAGTTAGCCTCCCTCACAGTACTGATAATATATGCAGGAAGAATTAAATCTATATGTGAACAAATAATAAAGTGAGATCACAGGCAAATTGATAGAAAAAAAGGACTTTGTATGGAGCAGATGCACAGCGCTAGTTAGCAGCAATAATACCCATAGAATAAATAAATTCTTTTAAATGCTCAGAAAGTGCCACTGAAGTATTGGGTCATCCCATAAATAATGCAGTTTTTTTTATACTGCTTTTATCTTTCAAAATTAAGATAAACAAAGTTCTTTTTTAATCTAAAATATACTCTCCTTCATTGTTTACAATGCTCTTCTGTCTATCTGGTAGACTTGCAAGTCCCCTCTTCTAAAATCCATTTGTCCACAATGAAATATTCTCTTCCAGTAATATTCTGACCTCATCTACAGAATTCGTATTTTTTCTGCCTAAATGATTTTGAAGACTGCGGAATAAATAATAATCAGATGGGGGCAATGTCCAGTGAATATGGTGGGTGGGGCATCGTTTCCCATTCAAACTGCTCCAGCCTTTAGAATGTCATCCTCGCTGTATGTGACCTAACATTATCCTGATAGATGAACACTTTTCGTCTTCAAACGAAAGGTGGTCGTTTTCCTTCTAACGCTCACTTAAGCCAGTCAAGTTGCTCGCAGTAGATCTCCTTTGTTATCATTTAGTTTGGGTTTAAAAGTTCAAAGTGGACTAAACCTTTCATACCCCACAAACAGATAACAACACCTTACGTGGTTGAAGACCTTCTTTAGCTTGGGGTGCCAGTGTTTCTCCTTTTCCTACCCACTGTCTTCGATGCTTCACATTTTTATAGGTAACCTATTTCTCGTCATCAGTCACTATTCAATCCAAAAAAGGTTCATTCATGAGACTTGACAGTAAAGAAGAACACACATTCATTCTCTGCACATAATTAGACTCAAAAAAACCCATTGATCCAATTTACTGACTTTTCTGATGGCACACAGGTGTTGATGAATGGTTGAATGACCAAATCTAAGCTTCTCTGCTAGTTCCTCAACAGTTGTAGTGGAAGTTTGTTCCACCAAGGTTTGCAGGACATCCTCATCAAGCTCTACAGATCTTCCAGGTTGTAGTTTCCGGCTTGAAATTTCTGGAATCACTGTTGAAACTGGCTTACACTTATTGTCCGATCACCATATACTGCATTAATATTCCTTGCACTTTCTGTTGCGCTATTGCCTTTATTGACGGCAATAAAGCAAATATGCTCATAAAGCAAAATATGCCGAATATGCTCCTTTGTCACTTCCATTACAGCTTTGAAAAATAACTGTTAAAATCGAACTGCACTCTTCAAAACTTACACTAAGAATAAGTACAAGGTAAAATTACTACCTGCTTTTATAGCAAGTTGATGCAGGCAGTTTATTCCATCCCCTTCCAACTTTTAGTTCATACAATTGAAAAAAAATGTATTATTTATGGGGTGACCCTATAGTTAACAGCTTTTGTTTCCTATGTGATCAAAAGTGGAAGTAGGTATTCCAAAAGTATAGTAACCAGTTGTAAAACAAGTTGCAGAACAAGTTGTAAAAAATTCAGTGAAGCATTACATCTGCTGGAAACAAAAGGATTCTCTTTCCATGTGAAGTGTAGATTATATAATGTTATTTCTTTATTACCCACAAGGGGCTAAACATAGAGGGGACAGACAAAGGGATTAAGTCGATTACATCGACCTCAGTGCATAACTGATACTTAATTTATCAACCCCAAAAGGATGAAAGGCAAAGTCAACCTCGGCTGAATTTGAACTCAGAACGTAACGGCAGGCAAAATACCGCTAAGCATTTCGCTCGGCGCGCTAATGTTTCTGCCAGCTTGCTGCCAGATTATATAATGTTTGTGTTCAAGGTATGATGTTGCAGAGTAACGAAACATAAATACTGAATATGGAAGATCTGTAAAGGCTGGAAAGAAATTATACAAGCATGCTTCATTGTACATGTAATGTTTATGTACATGATTGATAGAAGTTTCAATAAGCTGAAAGAAAATGTGGACATAAGAAGAATCGGCTGTAGCATACAAAAGAGGAGTGTATGCTAGTACATATGTGTAGCATATGAATGATGACAGTTGCATAAAGAAGTGTTAATTAATTCAAATGGAAGGGACCTGTGGAAAAGTAAGACAGAGGAAGACAAAGGAAAACATGATCTTAGAATGCTGAAACTCACAAATGTAATGAAGAGACTGCAACAGGTGACAAGGCACTGTATTGGAGAAAACCAGTGAAACACATGCAAGCATTATAAAGTAAGAAACAGATGTAAAATGATGCTGGCAGAGGTGGAAGCAGCAGCAGTGGCAGTAGTAGCAGCTGTGACAACAGCAGTGGTAGTGATGCAGTGGGTACAAAGCAAAAGTTGATCTCTTCAGTTGTGTTTGGGTAAGAATTAATGTGTTCCAGAGAGAAAAGAAAATGAAACTGGCTGAGGTTTGGCTGAAATACTGTGAAAAACAGTCAGTAAAAAAAAGAAAGAAATAAAAGGAAAGGAAGCAAAGTCGGGGAAACATTTCATTTATGCCTCTCTAATTATTATCATTTCATAATAATTATCAATATTCTATTAATTATATTTATTATTTTATTGTAGTTTTGGTGTTTCAGTCAAAATGAACATACTTCTCTTTTCACCGGCTCTCCTTCTCCTATTATTGGTGAGGCATGGCATTTTAAAAACTATCTACCATTTAATAATATGTGCTCTTCCTCAGGTTTGTGATATTACTTACATTTTCATCTCTTCACATTTTTGACAATGTTTTACCCATTTTGTGTTACTAGCTATACAAAAGCCCTATTTTAGTGTTGTGAAAGAGTGACAACTGGAAATCTAAACCAGGTAGCAGACTTGACACATCAGGTGCTCATATCTTCTTTTTAGGTTTATCATTGCTCTAACTCTAATGTACATTAAGTCCATGATTAAAACAGTTAACTCCTAAATAGTTGCTTCACAGAGTTAGAAATGTGTATAATAGAGCAACACAGCTTGCCACCATAAGCAGAAAAACCCCCAAATCCTCCTAAAAGTGTAATTAGCTCTGTCAGACTAACTTGTATTGAAGGTGAAGTCTTAAAGTGATGTTCCATTAATTAAATGCCATACCAAATTACAGACAAAGGCCTAATGAAAGTGACAAAAAAAAAATGTTTAATTTATTTCTACAAATAATTCAGAGATTAGATATTGTTCTCTATGGAATGGGTGAAATGTAGCAAGTTTATATAGACTGCATGATCTCTGTATTAACATTATAGTATATATGACATTATATTATATATTATATATAGACATTACATAATATAAATTCTCAAACGCAGGATAATGCTAATAATATAGCCTGAACAGGATAAGCTACCCCTATTGGCTGGCTGCCAACACTTTTTTCTGCAAAATAGGGGTAGCTTATCCTGTTCAGGCTATATTATTTGCATTATCCTGCGTTTGAGAATTTAAAGTCACTTCTTTAACTTTCTAAGACATCTCAACGCTTCTAAAGCAAACTTCGTTTGTTTGTTTACGTTTATCGTAATTTGAATTTATTACATAATATGTTAGCATTATATTATATATATGTTATCATTATATTATAAATATGAACATTATATTATATATGTATATATTAACATTATATTATATCTATTTATTTTTTTTTTTACATTTCAAATGTTTGGCTTAAGCTTAGCAGCAGTTGTTAAAGATGAAATAGGGACAAATTTATTTTCTTCCTGTTTTTCATTCTTAAATTACTTGCACTTTTACCTTTCTAGTTTTTTATTTAAAAAAAAAAAAAAAAACACCTTTCATCTCTTGAATTGTTTGAATTTTTGATTTCTGTTTTTTACAGATCATACTTGCGCTACCATTCCTCATAAAAAATCCTGTTGGGTACATTGTGCGTTCTTTTGACCTTGGTCGGCAATTTCTCTTTCAATGGACTGTCAACTGGAGGTTTCTACCAGAGGATATCTTTCTGAATCGTTATTTTCATTTAAGTCTCCTTGTCTTGCACATTTGTGTCCTACTTCTTTTTATACAATATCGCTGGAAATGGTAATTAATCCTTTTAATTGTTTATATCTAATTAAGAAAGTCTACTTTAGAAAGCATGAAGTAATGAACTTATTCTGAGGTTTTGTATTTTGGATTATTAACTATCTATTTCAGTGAAATCGAACAATTTATTTTTAAAACTCATTTTTATTTATATTTATCATGTTTAATATATGTATAAAGTGTATGAATTATTAATTTTGTTTATAATTTTATTTTTTTCAATAATTTTATTTTCATTCCTATTAGATCCAGCTTTTTTCTCTACCTCCATCCCCAGGAACTTAAAAGAATGCATTCAGTTAGCTGAACTTAAAAGAATGCATTCAGTTAGCAGTGCAGGAGAGAACTCCTGAAATGCTTCAAAATGTATTTTGCAATGCTAAGGATACATTTGAAGTTTGCTGCAATACAGACAGAGCATATCTTAAAAATTTTCAATAAAGTTTTGATATAAGATTTACAAGTCTATTTGTTTTGGTATCATAATTAAGTAATAAATATAAAATTCTGTCAGTTTTTAAAAAAATTTGCTCGATTTCATTGAAATGGGATAGTTAATTCTGAGACACTCAGTATAGTGTCAGAAAAACATGTTAGAGTTAAGCAACTAGTTTAAAGGGTCAGAAAAACCCATGTAGAAATTACATGAAGAGAAAAGATGTATACAGGTGAGGGAGTATTCACTAGTTATATAAAAGATCTTGTTCTTGGATGCTGAAGACTAAAGTGAACACACTGTTCCAAATACAGAAGTATTTCTTTGGGTTATTTTAATCAAACAAGCTAATTTTACACAGTATCATCATCATCATCATCATCATCATCATCATTAAGTGTCCTCCTTCCATGCTGGCATGGGTTGGACGGTTTGACAGGAGTTGGCCAAGCAGGAGCCTTTACCAGATTTTTGTGTCTGTTTTGGTAAGGTTTTTACAGCTGGATGCCCTTCCTATATTATCTATATTTTCTTATTTTAATTCATCCAACACAAGCCCCTTTTTAGAGGCTTCATGAGCCAATTCTCCTCTATGTTAAATTTTTATGGAAATTACTGAGAAAGCAAAGACTTTAAAAAACAAAATATATTGGACCTTCTGCTCATTGATAATGAAATGTCCAGTTTACATTTTAATCACAACAAAGATTTTTTTGAAAAATGTATTGTATGTAATATAACCCTTTTGATGCCAAATTATCTGAAACTGCTCAGGCTTCTATGATGCAAACTTCCTGTTTCAAAATGGGCTTAACTAAAATTTCATTCTAATTTATGTTCCAAACACTAGCTAAATAATGACAAAGATATTTTAATAAATTCTGTATTATTTTCAAAATTAACTTAAACAAATGCAGTGTATTTCAAAAGAAATTTGGTAACAAAAGGGATAAATATATTTCTAAGAAAAATCATGACCCCTCTCAACAGCCATCATCTCTAGTTGTTCCCCCTTGACATATGTTGCTCCTATGAGTGTGCTACTACCACAGTTAAGAACCACTGATTTCTATCAACTAGAATCAGTCTTTTTTCTAATCAACTTGACTTTAGGCAGAAATATTTATAAAGCTGATTAACAGGAACAAATAGTGAAAGAACATTCAGGTTTCAAACACATTGTTTCCTCCAGAAACATGTATGATACTTACATTTCTAAACAAAGCATGTGTACTCCTTTTAAATGTAAGTACTTGTATAAGAAAGATTAGCATGTGTCTTCAAATGTAAGTGTTCATGTAAAAAAGACTAGCATGTTTCACTTTGTTTACGAATGTAAAACATTTATGGTTTATTGTTAGATGAACTACCAAGGAATACAATTTATTGAAGAGACAGTATTCATTTCACTTCAAAGCTTTCATAGTTACCCCACATATAATTCATAACTTTGGGGAAAATATCCTATTACAGTTCTTGTTTGCTGCTTATAATTAATTAGATTGTTTTTAATTTCAGTATGATTCCACCAATAAACTGGACTTTATCCTCAAAGAAACAGAAAAATCTTGGACCAAATCATATCCTTTTCCTTTTCTTTAAATGAAAACTTGGTTTAAACTGAGCAACATAATGATTATTGTTGTCTAGCTCTGATATAGCAGAACTACGATCAAAGGTATTTCCAGCTCTAACCATGTCGTCTTTTGTTTTCTGACAGTGTATCTAGAACAGAAACAATCAGAGGCGGGGAGTGAGGTTGCAAAAAAGTCATAATTTCTCAAATGTATTTATGGGGGGAAAATATTGAAAAACATCAATACATGCGAAAGTGATAAATAAATGAGAAGGGTTGACTTTGGATGTGCTAGAAACAACAGCCAAATCGCCCTTAAATCACTCACTTTTCCCTCTAAAAATATTAGCAATTTTTTTTTTTTTTTTTTACCAAAACTGCTGAGAAAGTGCTAATTTTTATCCCAAGCCATCAAGGACAAGATGAAAGACCAAACTACAAAGCTTTTGAACAGACTCAAGCATCCCCTACAACTGAACATGTTTTGTTTTTTCTCAGATGAGAAAAATTTCTGCCAGGATCAGATGTTGGTTTGCCGTGTCCCCAAAACTGTACCGAGAATGATAAAAATCAAACATCCAGTCAACAACATGTCCTGGGTCAATAGGGTGGCTGCTGGTAGACCCTATTTTTGGCAACAGGACTCTGCACCATGCCACACAAGTAGAAGAATCCAATTCATGGCTGGCGGACAATTTCTGCAACCACATCACCCCTAACATCCGGCCACCTAACTCCCCAGACTGTAACCTTTTTGATTATTTTGTGTAGGGCACAGTTGAGTGAGAACCAACAAAACTCTTTGCAGCACCAAAGATTAACTGAAAGTAACCATTGTGGCAGCATTCACCAACTTAAACAAGGAGATCATTGGTTGAAGCCAATGGTAATTTTATTGAATAAATTTACTCTTTAGTATTTCAAGATATTTTTATGTAATTTTGGTAAATATATCTGTTGAAATGAGTTGTCAGTGTTATTTTCACTTTTACATAATTTAGATGACAATTTAATCACTGCACCCTGTATGTATATATATATATATATATTTACAAGTATCAGTATTTTTATGCTGTATATTGTAGTGATGGGAATTATCTCAGGAACATAAGAAAGTGATGGAAGTTTGGTGACCTGAGTGTTGGAAATAAAAAAGAATTATTTGCATGTAATAATCCTTTGTACTATAGACACAAGATCTGAAACTTTGTGGAGGGGGATTGTCGATTACATCAACCCTAGTGCTTGTTTGGTACTTTCTTCAGTGACCTGAAAGGACAAAAGGCAAAGTCGACCTTGGCGGAAATTGAATTCAGAATGTAAAGATGGACAAAATGCTGCTAAGCATTTAATCCAGTTCTGCCAGCTCACTGCCTTATTTGCATGTAATAATAACAGTGGTTTATATGTACACAGGAATAACAACAGCAGCAGTTTATGTATAGATAAGAATAATAGCAGCAGTTGTTTGTGTGTGGATTAGAATATATATGTAGATAGGTATAACAGCAGCAGTAGTTTATGTTAGATTCCAATATGTCTAGATAAAAATAATCCTTTCTACTATAGACACAAGACCTGAAATATTGAGGAGAGGAAGTCGTTGATTACATCAGCCCCAGTGCTTAACTGGTACTTATTTCATTAATTGCAAAAAATTTATGGACAAAGTCGACCTCAGTGGCATTTGAACTCAGTAACATAAAGATGGACAAAATGCCGCTAAGCATTTTCTCCAACATACTAATGATTGCCAGCTCACCACTTTTGTGTGCATTAATCTATGTAGATAACAAAAGAAGACACTGAAATGTGTCTAAAATCATTTAACATCCTAATTTGACATGAAGTCTTTATCTAATTTTAATATCTTCAACAGCTATTGAGAAAGGCGTGAATGTCACATAATGGCTCTCCTGCTGCAAATATTTATCCTGTTTTACTGTTATAAATTGATACTTTCTACATTGCCAAATGACCTTAACTTGCCCCACAGATCATTCTTCCTTTATTTTCTGCAAATTTCATAGGAATGTGTTTCAGTCGATCTCTCCATTACCAGTTCTATGTCTGGTATTTCCATACTCTCCATTACTTACTTTATGCCATTAAGTTACCATTCAAGTAAGTACTTCCATTTTGTTCAATCACCTTAACTTGAGTAACAATCTAATTACTAAAAACAACAACTAAGAAAATAAACTTGTGAATAGATCTTCCTCATATTACAATTTATTGCAAAGTTAATCACTGATAATTGACATCTTACATGTTTCATGCTGCATTTAGAAGTATGTCTGATGATGTGAGTATAGGGAAAAACATCATTTAATGTTCAGTTCTCATACGGGCATAGGCTGAACTAATAAATGAATTATTTCTTGTAGTAGTGTTCCATTCCCAGTCTGCTTTGAATCCCAGTTGTAGCTATTTTATTTGCAACTGTTAGATCCTTGCAAAGAGTATAAACACTAAAACTAGTATTTTCTCATCCTGAATCTCAGTTTTTGTAATAATAATGACCTTATTGTATACAGTTTTCAGATGCCCTACAACTTGTCAAAAAAGAATAAATGAGGAGACAGAAAAGAACAATAAATTAAGTAAAGGAGGACGATGTAGCATGACCCCATCTGAGATTTAAACCATAGCGCTCAGATTTTCTCAGTCTAAGACCATGAATTAATTTATCTCTAAATAATGATATTAAAAATACAAGAATATGGCTTGATGAATATGTACTGGTGGACTTAATATGGTTAACACGATAAAGTGCAAAGTAATGCAGATTTTCCTGCTAAAAAGTTTCTAGAAGCTGGCTTACAGCTATAAAAGCTGACAAATACAACCTCAGGCCAGAGAGCCATTAAGGCATACCATGGAATCTATGTTACTTGTAGTGAGTTGGTCTTTCTCCCTGTCTTTCATTTCCCTTATGTAACATACTCAACAAAAGGTACCAACTTTAACTTGAAGTATCAAGTAGTGCACATCAGTTATATATACAGTGATTTAAATTCCTTTCACTATTTTGAAAATATTTTGCAACTTATATACAGAAGATTCCTAACTATTATGTTCATTGAACGTTGTTCCATTAAATTATATTAAATATATTTGTAAAATAATACAGGTTAAAAAAGTATTTGGAAACTCTAACTTTAGTGTGGTCGTTGTTTACACATGGAATCTACCTCACATTGTGAACAGTAAAGAATATATGATTAACCACCGCATTAAAACAGCAATGAAGGCTAAAAAATCTATATACAGTCCACAAGATTAATCAAAATAAACCTTTTATGTTTGACAATTTCATCACACCTGTCTATCATATTAGTGATAGATTAATATAATTTTTAGTACTCTGCATTTAATATGTTAAAACGAACTTAACTGCTATTTTTTGTGTGAATGGCATCTCTGAATTATCAAATTTTTAAACTATTCTACTTTCCTAAACCAACCAATGCATCATCTTGTATATTTACTTAGTAATTTTTTCATTACTATTTAATCCTTTAGCATTCAGATTATTCTGTCAAATGTAATCCTTATTAATTCACACTGTTTTGAATTAATCATACATTATCTCATAGCTTCGAGATTTTGATGATGTGATTGTATATTTTTAGAATGACATTGTAGAGTGGGTGTGAGAGGCCATATCTGGCCAGTTTGAACATAGAACAAGTAGCATATTTTGGCTAAATATGGCTGGTTTAAATGCTAAAGGGTTAAGCAAATATGGTGAAAGTTACGTTTTTGCTGAAGAGGTCAAACTGAGAGTGGAGTATTACTTCCCTCCTCTTGCATGAATGAATCATTCTTTGTTAAAATATGGATGGCATGAGGACTAGTTTGTAGAGCAATCTCCCCTTTGAACTTGATGCACAGATTTCACTGCACTTACATTACTAAGGCTTTTATATCATTTTTCATATCTAGAACCCTGTAACAGCTTTTTTTTCTTATTTTACTGTTTTTCTGTTATTGGACAATGGCCATGCTAGGGCACTGCCTTTAGTCAGTAATTTATATTGACCCCAAAAGTATGGCATTCATTTTCATTCATCATTGTTTGTTGATTGGCTGAGTTAACCTATTTCCCCAAAATTACCTGCAGTACCTTCAACCCTTTTGATACCAACCTACCTGAGACCACCACTGTAACATGAATTCCCTGTTTTAAAATTATATAAATTAAAGCCTTCAATCAAAATTTCATGTTGAGTTGGTAACAGGAAAGGCATCCAGCTCAATAATGAGGAAGTTATTGTAATAAATTCTTCATTAGGCGCAGGAGTGGCTGTGTGGTAAGTAGCTTACTTACCAACCACATAGCTCCGGGTTCAGTCCCACTGCGTGGCACCTTGGGCAAGTGTCTTCTACTGTAGCCTCGGGCCGACCTTGTGAGTGGATTTGGTAGACAGAAACTGAAAGAAGCCTGTCATGTATATGTATGCGTATGTATCTGTGTTTGTCCCCCCAACATCGCTTGACAACCGATGCTGGTATGTTTACCTCCCCGTACCTTAGCGGTTCGGCAAAAGAGACCGATAGAATAAGTACTAGGCTTACAAAGAATAAGTCCTAAGGTCGATTTGATTCGACTAAAAGGCGGTGCTCCAGCATGGCCACAGTCAAATGACTGAAACAAGTAAAAGAGTAAAGGGTATTATCTTAAAAATTAATTGAAATAAAAGGAGTGTGTTTCAACAGAACTATGATAATAAAAGAGTTTCCTTTTACCAAATTTTACTCAAAAGGCAAAGGTCGACTTCACACTATAACCCAAGAACTTGTGTAATGGGAATGAATATGGAATCACATGGTTTTTATGTGAACTTCTTAACCACATGGCCATACCTCTCTCTTAGAATTCTAATTTAGTGAAATTTATAAGATCTGTCATGTTTTAAGCTTGTTTTTAATTTCACCTAAAATAAATTTGCTATTAATAAGATCAAATAGACTTTTTTTCCCAGTGTAACAGATATCAATGTTTTTAAAATCATTTTACATAAAATAAGTAATCTTGATGACTAAACTGCACTTTTCATTACCAATCTAAACTATCTTATTTAAAACAACATTCCTTTGATTTTTCTAATTAAGAAATATCACATCAAGATCTGTTAGTGTGCAAGAGATGATTAAATATAAATTTTCAAGTCCCTTTACAATTTCAGTTTCAGTCTGATTAAAGAAACATTTTTTTTTGTAACTTTAACCCTTTTGTTACCATATTTCTGTTGAAAACCATTGCCTTTGTTTTAATTAGTTCTGAAAATAATGAAGAATTTAGTAAAAATAACTTTGTCATTATTAAGCTGGTGTTTGTAACATAAATTGATATGAGATTTTGATGGAAGGTGTTAATTTAGGGTCACTTTAAAGCAGAAAGTTTGTCATAGAACCAGAGGTGGTTTTAGGTGAGTTGGTGTTAAAGGGTTAAATAAAATTCTGTCAAATTTCTTTTCTCCTTATGTTTTAATGTATTAAATATCAATACAATTTTTCTTTTAATTCAATTTTTTAACTTCAGATTACTTATTCTTGGAATCATTGAGCTCTGCTGGAATACATACCCTTCAACTAACTGGAGTAGTGGTCTTCTTCATTTATGCCATTGTATACTTTTATATCAAATGTGGCAGAGTTCAATTTATTACCCTATGTGCTTCCACATTAACTGTAACTGTAACAGTGTGAAAGAGAACCAGTCCAAAAAATCAAAATAATAAAGAAAAAATATATGTAAAAGAAAACCATATTGTAATTCCAACAATCATTTTAAACCGTTGAAAATTTGCAGTGACAGCAAAACTAATTTTTTGAAAATTTTAGTGTGAGTTGTTATGTACTAATATTTGTTTGTAAAATATATTTTATTAAAAATATGTTTGAGTGTATTTATTACCACTACCCAAAGTGATATTTTTCATATTGATTATTGACTAATCAAAGCCCAATAATTATTGTTTCTACTCTAGCTCTGGAAAAATCTAAAAAATGATTTTAACTAAAAAGGAACAAAGCTAAGTGCTGTAAAATATATCAAAAGACTTTTTTGTTGATTCACTGATCTCAGCAGCCTTGTCTGAAATCTTAACATTACTAATGATAAACAGTGGTACCCAGCCACAGAATCTGTCAACACTAGACTTTGAGATAAACTAAACTTCGCAAAAGTATTACTTACAATGACATATTCATTTTTTTACAAAATAGAGAATATTATTCTGCAATAGTGTTTTGACCTTTGCTATTAACTGGGTTTCAGTAACACAAAAATCAGCAAACTTTGCTTTTATATTCCTAGAATTATTTATGTTACACACATCTTTATACATACATACATGCAAAAACAGATTTGTAGATGGAAGCTGAAAGAAGCATGCCATGTGTGTGTGTGTGTGTTACTGTCTCCTTGCCTTGGCTTCATGTGATAGTTGTAAATGAACGTTACTATCATGCAAGCATGGAAAAGTGGATGTTAAAATGATGATATATATATCTATATCTATCTCTATCATCATCATCATCATCATCATCATCATCGTTTAACATCCGCTTTCCATGCTAGCATGGGTTGGATGTTTGACTGAGGACTAGCAAGCCAGTAGGCTGCACCAGGCTCCAATCTGATCTGGCAGAGTTTCTACAGTTGGATGTCCTTCCTAACGCCAACCACTCCGAGAGTGTAGTGGGTGTTTTTACGTGCCACCGGCACGAGGGCCAGTCACACGGTACTGGCAACAGCCTAGCTCAAAAAGGTGTTTTTTACATGCCAGTCCAGCAGCACTGGCAACGACCTCGCTCAAATGATTTTCTAATGTGCCACCAGCACAAGTGCTAGAAGGCGACACTGGTAACGATTCCACTCAAATGGTGCTATTTACGGGCCACTAGCATGGAAGCCAGACAGCTGCTCTGGCAATGAACACGCTCGGACAGTGCTGTTAGTGCTCCACTGGCGCAGGTGCCAGTCATTGAGTATGGTTCAATTATGATTTCGATTTCACTTGCTCCAACAGGTCTTCACAAGTAGAGTTTAGTGTCCACTGAAGGAGAGGTTGGCATGGGTGCCAGTCGTCGGATTCGGTTCGATTTCGATTTCAGATTTCAAATTTCAAATTCCAAATTCACTTGCCTCAACAGGTCTTTGCAAGCAGAGTTTTTAGTGTTCAATGAAGTAAAGATACGAATAAGTGAGCTGGCTACACTTCTGGCAGAAATCACAGATTATGCTCTCACTTGGCTTGCTGGGTCTTCTCACATACTGCATATTTCCAAAGGTCCCGGTCACTGGTCATTGCCTCGGTGAGGCCTAAAGTTCGAAGGTCATGCTCACCACCTCATCTCAGGTCTTCCTGGGTCTACCTCTTCCACAGGTTACCTCAACTGCTAGGGTGTGACACATTTTCACACAACTATCCTCATCCATTCTTGCCACATATCCATACCAGCGCAATCGTCTCTCCTGCACACCACAACTGATGCTTCTTAGGTCTAACTTTTCTCTCAAGATACTTACACTCTGTGGAGTATATACACTGACATTACACATCCATCGGAGAATACTGGCTTCATTTCTTGCGAGCATACGCATGTCCTCAGGAGTCACTGCCCATGTTTCACTGCCATGTAGCATGGCTGTTCACACACATGCGTCAGACAGTCTACCTTTTAATCTGAGTGAGAGGCCCTTTGTCAGCAGCAGAGGTAAGAGCTCTCTAAACTTTGCCCAGGCTAACTTTCAGTGTACCCTCCCCCGCTACAAACTTGGTCACCTAGGTAGCGGAAGCTATCAAGTACTTCTAGTTTTTCTCCCTGGAGTTGGCAAAGGTTGTTTTCTGCACATTTTCAGTGTTTATTGCTCCTGAGCATCTGCCACATACAAAAACTATCTTCTCAGTTAGCCTTCCTTTGATATTGCTGCACCTCTTATGTGTCCATAGCTTACACTGGGTACATCTTATGGAGTTTCTACCTATGCCTTTTCTACAGATCAAGCAGGGCCATCTACCTGAAGGGGTTTGTGTCTTGTCTACCTTCCTACTTGTTAGGACTTTGGTTTTAGCTAGCTTTGGTAGGTGCAGGCATGGCTGTGTAGTTTCAGAAGGTCTCTTTTCAACCATGTGGTTTCGGATCCAGTACGTTGGCATAGCATTATGGTCAAGTGTTTTCTACTACAGCCCCAGGTCAAGTAAAGCCTTGAAAGTGGATTTGGTAGACAAAAACCTAAAAGAAGCTTGTCGCATCTGTATGTATGTGTGTGTGTACATGTTTACTTGTCTTAGCATCATGAGTATCAACAGTATTAAACCATTATCTTTCATTTTCAGTCTTCTATGGAAACATATCTGGCCTTGGGGTAACATTACTGTTGTGGAAGGATTCCGACCACTCCAACAAGTGACTAAAGGTGAACTGACTCATTGTTATGAAATAAAGAACTGCAAGCAATTAGCAGTTAGGGTTGGTAAGCAGTTCACTGTGAGCCGTGATTGAGAGCGTTGAGCTTCATGTAATAGTGATTGCATTGTGTCGTGTAAATACTTCTTTTCCCCACTGCTTCATTAAATTATATATCCAACACTAGGATATAAAAGTGGCGACGAGTTGTTCAAAGCTTGTACTGGACATTTAAAATCTTTTTTTAGTATGAAACCAAAGAAAAAATCGTTTTAACATGGAATATTTATTGGCTTCTGTGGTGCAGTTACAACAACAAAACCAACAGTTGCTGGAATTAATGTTGAAGAAGTTTGAAAATACAGTGTAGCAAACTCACTTGAAGTTAGAATCCAGAAGAGATTACTTTCTCTGCATATTTTCAAAGATACAAAAAATCTTTAAAGAAGAATGTAAAAGTTGGCCCGATGAGAAAAAAGTATGACTACTTTTAAGAAAGTTATTCCCTGCTGAACATGAAAAATATAGTAATTGTATTCTGCTGAAGAAACCAGGTGAGATTTGTTTCAATGAAACAATTTATTGAAAAGTTTCAGTGTAAGAAGTTCCCTGTTCAATACTCACTGGTAATGTTTAAATTTGGTCAAAAAAGATGAAGATTTTGTCACTTATGCTAGAGAGTGTGACAAATTCAAATTGAATGAGTTTACCCTAGACATGTTCAAGTGTTTAATTTTTGTTCAAGGGCTTACTGCAAGCAGAGATGCAGATATATGTTCCCGGATATTAACAAAATTAGAACAGCTCCAAAATTTAACTCTACAGGCAGTAACTGAAGAATATCAGATTAATAATCTTAGACATGATGCAAATAAAATTGATGTAAAGGATTGCACTCATATTCAGGCACGTCAACCGGTAACAAATAAGAAAAAAGAGAAAAAATGTCAAGACCAAATCCATGTTATGGGTGCAGTGATCTACATTTTAAAAGTAACTATAAGAATATAAAATGCTTCAAGTATGGTAAGATAGGTCATAAAAAATCACACTTTAAAACAAAACCTATAAAACAGTTCAACAGAAAAAATCATGTAGACAGGTTATCAATGACAAGAAGTATGAATGAGCCTCAAAGAAAATTTGTGTATGTAACAATTAATAACAAACATAAAGTTAGAATTGGATATGGGCAGTGATATCTTGATAATTAACACAGAGACATGGAAAAAATCATGAGACCTAGATTAAAAGAAACTTCGAAAATTGCCCATGGTGTTTCAGGAAAACAATTATATTTTAAGGGTGAATTGATAAGTGACATTACATTTTATGAAAAAACCTATGGTAAAGAAAACTGGAAGGATGGTGTAATTACTAAACAAATTGGAAGAATGTTATTCTTGGTAAAAGGAAAAAATGTTGAACATAACAACTTAAAAAAAGATTGATGGGAAAAATAGTCACAAGAAATGAAATCCCCAAATAATTTGAAGCTACACATTCTAGCACCAGAAAACCAGAAAGAATGGAAACACTAGAATTGAACACTAAGCATAAGAGATATTAAACTCTGAGCAGAGTTTAATTCTCAAAAGGCGAGAAGTTACGGGATACTAATTCTAAAAAGGGGAGACTCATTGTTATAAAATAAAGAACTATGAGCAATTGGTAGTTCAGGTAAGCAGTTCACTGTGAGCGTATCATGTCATGTAAATATTTTCTCTCTCCACCTACTTCATTAAATTATATATCCAACACTAGAATATAAAAATGGCCTTGCATGAAAACAAGTGATAGCTGGCAATGGGAAAGGCATCCAACTGTAGAAATCCAGCTTGGCTGAGTGGGGAGCAGTTTGCTTCCTAACCACATTATTCCAGATTTAGTCCCCTTGTGTGATTGGGAATGTGTCTTTTCTACTATGGTCTTGACCTGAACAAAGCCTTGTGAGTGGATTTGGTAGACAGAAACTGAGAGAAGCTCATTACATGTATGTGTGTGTGTATATATATATATATATATATATATATATACATGTGTGTTACTGTCTTATCTTCACATCATGTGACAGTTGTAAATCAGTGTCGTAGTCAATGTAAGCAGTGTCCTTTGTTTCCAATAACATGTCTGCTAATAGAAGAATATTACCTTACTTGGAGACAGGTAACAGGAAAGGCATCCAGCCATACAAGATTCACCTCAACAAAATTTCATCCAACCCATTAAAGCATGGAAAAAGTGATTGTTAAAATGACGATGGTGGTGATGATATATCTTAAAGTCATGCAAAGCAGTTTTGTATGAAACAATTTATTTCATTCCCTCCCATAACATATTTTGATAGTTTGATGAGAAATAGCTCCTACATAGCACCATTAAATTACTGAACATCAGGCATTTTTCAGATTTTGAGTACAATATCTAGAGTGTTTTACAATGAAATATCTTTTATCTTTTGTTTTTACTTGTTCCACTCATTGGACTGCGGCCAAACTAGGATACTGCCTTGAAGGGTTTAACTGACCAGATCAACCCTAATATTTCATTTTGGTACTTTAAAATATTGGTTTCTTTTACAGAAATGCTAAGTTACAGGAATATAAACAAACAACACGAGTTGTCAAGTGGTGGTGGGGATTCAAACGCACACATATATACATTTATATGTATATATATATATATGTAAATATATAAAAACAAAAAGATAAAGAGAGCAAAGGTAAGGTTGTATCCTCCTGGGTTTGGTTAAATCCAATACCCTCCTCAACCTTATATATATATATATAGAGAGAGAGGCATCAAGCTGTTAGATCAGGTTATGAAAGTTACAGAGAGGGTCATAGCCCAACTAATTAGGGAGCGAATCAATTTAGATGAGATGCAGTTTGGGTTCGTGCCAGGTAAAAGCACTACTGATGCCTTATTTCTAGTGAGACAGTTGCAGGAGAAATACCTAGCTAAGGATAAACCTCTGTACCTGGCTTTCGTTGACATGGAGAAAGCCTTTGACAGGGTCCCCCGATCCCTTATCTGGTGGTCAATGAGGAAACTTGGGATAGAAGAATGGTTAGTGAGAGCTGTGCGAGCCATGTACAGAGATGCTGCCAGTAAGGTGAGGGTTGGAAATGAGTACAGCAATGAATTCCGGGTAGAGGTAGGGGTCCACCAAGGTTCCGTCCTCAGCCCCCTCTTATTTATCATAGTCCTCCAGGCAATCACAGAGGAGTTCCAGACAGGTTGCCCCTGGGAGCTCCTCTATGCTGATGACCTTGCCCTAATTGCGGAGTCACTATCAGAACTAGAGGAGAAGTTTCAGGTGTGGAAGCAAGGTCTAGAATTGAAGGGCCTTAGAGTCAACCTAGCTAAAACCAAAATCCTAATAAGTAGGAAGGTAGATAAAACACAAACCCCTTCAGGTAGATGGCCCTGCTCAGTATGTAGAAAAGGAGTAGGTAGTAACTCTATAAGATGTACCCGGTGCAAGCTATGGACACATAAGAGGTGCAGCAACATCAAAGGCAGGTTAACTAGCAAGTTAGTTTTTGTTTGTGGCAGATGTTCAGGTGCAATAAAGACTGTAAACAAACAGGAAACAACTTCTATCTCATTCCAGGGTGAAAAACTAGAGGTAGTCGATAGCTTCCGCTATCTGGGTGACCAAGTTAGTAGTGGGGGTGGGTGCGCTGAAAGTGTAGCTGCTAGAATAAGAATAGCCTGGGCAAAGTTTAGAGAGCTCTTACCCCTGCTGGCGACAAAGGGACTCTCACTCAGAGTAAAAGGCAGACTGTATGATGCATGTGTACGAACAGCAATGCTACATGGCAGTGAAACATGGGCTGTAACTGCTGAGGACATACGTATGCTCGCAAGGAATGAAGCCAGTGTGCTCCGTTGGATGTGTAATGTCAATGTGAATACCCGTCAGAGTGTAAGTATCTTGAGAGAAAAGCTGAACATTAGAAGCATCAGTTGTGGCGTGCAAGAGAGACAATTGCGCTGGTATGGACATGTGGTGAGAATGGATGAGGATAGCTGCGTGAAAAAGTGCCACACCCTAACAGTTGAGGGAACCCGTGGAAGAGGTAGGCCCAGGAAGACCTGGGCTGAGGTGGTGAGGCAAGACCTTCGTACATTGGGCCTCACCGAGGCGATGACTACTGACCGAGACCTTTGGAAATGTGCTGTGTGTGAGAAGACCTGGCAAGCCAAGTGAGATCGTTGCCAGTGCCCCTGGACTGGTTCTTGTGCGGGTGGCACATGAGATGCACCATTTTGAGCGTGGCCGTTGCCAGTACCGCCTGACTGGCTCCCGTAGGATGTTCGAGCGAGATCGTTGCCAGTGCCCCTGGACTGGCTTGTGCGGGTGGCACATAAAAGACACCATTTCGAGTGTGGCCGTTTTCGTGCGGGTGACACGTAAAAGCACCCACTACACTCTCTGAGTGGTTGGCGTTAGGAAGGGCATCCAGCTGTAGAAACTCTGCCAAATCAGACTGGAGCCTGGTGTTACCATCCGGTTTCACCAGTCCTCAGTCAAATCGTCCAACCCATGCTAGCATGGAAAGCGGACGTTAAACGATGATGATGATGATGATGATGATGATATATATATACACATATATATATATATACATAGATTTATATATATATATATATATATATATATATATATATATATATATATATGTGTGTGTGTGTTCATAGAAAACATGTAATCGTTACCAATATAGCAAGAGATTTCACCGCAAAAAAGTCTAAAGTAGACGCTTTAAGGATCGTTCTCCTTGGTTATATATCCAAAGTTTTAAATTTAAAAGAGAGTTTTGATGCTAATATCCATTATTATTGAAATTTATTCCTATGTCAACATTTCTGTATAAAGCTATATTTGACTGTCAAATTTAAGTCAAACATATAATTTGCCTTACACATCTTCAGGGAAATCAATAAATTTAAGAACAAACAAAAAATCAAGAACAAGAGGTAAATACCAAGACATCTTCTCTAAGTCCAGTCCATATTCAAATTTGCCGTTAAATGACTCATTAAATAAGTTCCTTCTTAAACAAAGGTCCATTAAGGGAGACAACCCCTCATAATACTATCAATAATATTAATAATATTGATATTGATAAGTTATAAACAATCCTCTATTACAATGGAAATCTATACTATATTATCTCTAGGAGCTATTGTAAAAACCACAACTGCTATTGGTAAATTATACATTGATATGGCACCATCAAGAAAAACGTACTCTACAAAATACTAATTTAAAAATCTATAAAATCTAAAAGAAAAGTTTATAATCCATAAAAATCTATAAAACACTTGACTAAAAATTTAATTCAGTTTAGTAAGCTGATAAAAAAGAAAGTGAATTGTAGACTATGCGCGTTTTGTGGCCCCATAATAGCAGAAAAATCTGTACAATTCACAATAAATCGATCAAGATAAATTCTACTCAGAATGAAGTCACTCTTCAGGTCTTTATAAATTCAAATAACATATACTACTATTTAAATAATACAAATAAAATAAAATAGGAATAAATTAGAAATATCCGTACAAGTAGGAAAGCTCTTATTAGTACAATACATAAACCGTCAAGGTTTAATAATAATAATCATTCAAGGCCTAATTCCTCTAATAAAGAAATGCTATCTGTAGATATCTACAGATATATGTGCATGCTTGTGTGAGTATGCATATATATATATATATATATATATATATATATATACATACATGTATGTGTGTGTGTGTGTGTGTGTGCACGTACGTGTATGTGTGTGTGTATATATGTGCATATGTAGATTCTATGAATGAAGTATTACTTTCCCCAAGCCTATTGGAGTAATTTCCCTTTATTCAACGATTCCTTTCATAGCATTTGTCTTAAGAGCTGATGAGAAGCCGAAGCAGACTTCAGCCTCGGCATCCAAAAATGAATGATGAACAAAAAATGAAATTAAGTTTATTTGTTGTAGGAGGTTGTAGAGACAGTCATTAGGAGGAGAGGGTAGTGTTTAGTCTGAAGGGGATAGTTGTTCATAGATTAAAAATATAACATTGTTTCAGGTAAAGTCGTGAGTGTGTGGATCCGTGGTGTAGAGTGAGGCCAAAGACGGAGATGTTAGAGGTGGCCAAGCGTAAGTGATATAGAGGTGGCCAAGCGTAAGTATATATATATATATATATATATATATATATATATATATACATACACACATACAAACATTTATAGATATACATTTGCCCCTCCCTCCTGCACCCTCCTTACCCTTCAACCCTTGTCCAAACCGCCCCTGCCCACACTCGTCGAATCGATCACACCACTGCCCTCTTTCCTTCCCCACACTAATCCCCTAACCACACTCCCTTTCCCCTCCACCCTACCCCTTCATCAGAGGATCCTACACGCCTTCCGTTGTCTCCAGCTCAATTACACCACCTGCCCCATTTTCCCCAAACCACTCATCCTCCTTTAAATGCGCCCAGAACCTACGTGATCTAGTCTGTAACACCTTCTCCTCTTCCCCCCAGCCCCACCTGGATCCTTCCCGTGCCCCAGATCCCACTGCCACACCTGCCCCTTCATCACCAACACTACCTCACTCACTGGTTCCATCAAGCACACTCTTCACATCACAAATTCCTTCTCTTGCACCTCTTCTAGCCTCATATATTGTATTAGATGCAACCTCTGTGGTAAACTTTATGTAGGTAGACCAGCCGCCGGCTGGCCAACTGGTTCACTGAATATCTAAGGGATGTTCAGCTATATTCGAACACCCCCGTCGCTCATCACTTACGCTTGGCCACCTCTAACATCTCCATCTTTGGCCTCACTCTACACCACGGATCCACACACTCACGACTTTACCTGAAACAATGTTATATTTTTAATCTATGAACAACTATCCCCTTCAGACTAAACACAACCCTCTCCTCCTAATGACTGTCTCTACAACCTCCTACAACAAATAAACTTAATTTCATTTTTTGTTCATCATTCATTTTTTGTTTTTATTGCGCCATTTTATATAGTATTAACTTCTTTATCCCCTATCAACCTTTTTTATTATAATTTATTATATCTTATTTCATTTCTATACACACGCACGCATGCACACACACACGTACATATACACATACGAAAAAATACATGCACTCATGCACACACATATACCTCCCACACACATATACCTCCCACACACATACAACACACATACATGCACATACATACACATACATCCACACACATACATGCACATACACACGCATACATGTGCACACACACACGTGCACACATGCATACATACACACATATACCCACATACACACATGCACACACACAGAAATGCACATATACCTAACCTATACAACCCCACACACACACAGACACACACCTATATACACAAACACATGCACACAAACGTACACACATACACACACACATGCATACATGCAACAAAATGCACACAACTCGACACACATCTCCATGTTCACACACACATATGCACATACACACACGTGCACATGCGCATATACACACACCCGCACACACACACATTCACATGCACATATGCATACGCGCACACACATACTTACACTCGCACATGTACACACACATACCACCCACACACACAACACACTCATACAGACATGCACACAATTACACACACATGGACATAAATACACATGCACATACATGCACGTAAGCATACGCACACAGAACGCACATATACCCCCACACAACCCCACGAACACACACATACAGAACCTCACATACACACGTATACACACAATGCATACACATACACACACTCACACAATATATACATAAACACACATGCGCACACACATGCACACACATACACACACAATATAACATACACGCACACACATAAATACATACATGCACACAACTACACGTACATATACACACACACACATGCATGCACATACATGTACAAAAAAGTGCACATATACCTTTACACACAACCCCTCATTCACACACACACATACACATGCACACACACATGTACACACACACATACACTCACATGCAGATACATATACACATACATATGCAAATAAACTCACACATACCTCCCACACACAACACATACATACACGCACACAATTATACATACATGGATATACACACGCACACACGTACACGCACAAACATATATACAGTAACGCACAACCCCACACGACCCGATACATACACAGGTACACACTGCACACAAAACACACACAACATATACATACACGCACAGATACACATACTTCAAACTACATTTCTACTGACCATTCTCCTATGCACATGTGAAAGGAGACACACAAAAGACAGCCACTCCTACCTAAAATTCCCACTGTAAATTCTTCCTACATTAAACGACACAAAGTCCACTCACACACATATAAACAGCCAAAACCACACACGCATACACATGCACACATACATTTGCTATTGTTACACACACACACAAACCTTTGCGCACGCACATACCCACACATACACATACATATCTCCTTCTCTTGCACTCTCCTGTCAGAAAGAACTTTTTCTTCACCCATTCCCTTCTGGTTATTTCAAAATGTAACCGCATGTGTATCATTGGCGATTTTCTTCCTCCGTTTTCCTTCCTTTGGACTTTACTCTATTTCTGAAGAAGAGCAAGGCTCGAAACATTAAATCCTCTTTCTTTCCTTTCCTGAGCATCTGATAATACAGTACTTGTATCACGTTCTTGCATTATTGTTTTTTTCTTGTTTGTTCTTTTTTGTTTGGATTCACTTTATATATACATACTTTTAATTTAATTCGTCCTTAGTTGAAAGACACCTGTTGTTAATGCCTTGTTGTTTGCATTTGTATTTGTGTACCATTTCTCTGTTTTTTTCTGTCCTTGATTTCATGTACATTTGCTGCTTTCTTCCAAGGAATCTAGTGCTCTTAACTTAGATTTTCCTTGGGGCTGGCCAGATTGGAGCAGTCTCAAGTATAACCAAGTATTTTCACCTGAAGATTAGCTATATTTTTGAATAGAATTGATTTTTGATAGTTTTAATTGATTTAAATTTTCTTTCTATTTGAAAATTGGTTATGAAACACGTGTAGTCGTTTTATTATCATTATCTTATGATATTTACTTTGTATTATATTATACTTATTTATTGTGCTTTTACTTATTAATTTTTCTATATGTGACAGTGGATTTTCATCAATGAGTTCATGAACCTTGGTTCTTTTCCCTAAAACTATATATATATATATATATATATATATATATATACACACAGATGTTGGGACTCACAGAGGGGATGACAGGGGACCAAGACTCCCAGCGGTTTGCTGTGCTTGAAAAGACACTTGAAGCTACATAAAAGCACAGTTACGCTTGCATACAGGCTCATCACTTGCAACCCTCTCCAGCTGAGCACCCCTAATCTTGGGGCCTCGTAAGTGATTGTACCACATAAAAAGCATATACACATTAAGTGGTTGGCATAAGGAAGGGCCTCCAGCAGTAGAAACCATGCCAAAACAGACATGGAGCCTGAACAGCCTTTCAGCTGGTCAGCTCCTATCAAACTGTGCAGCCCATGCCAGCATGGAAAACAGATGTTAAATGATTATATAACAATAGGAAAAGGGATACAAAGAATCAAACAGCCCATAGTATGCTCTCCCCTTGGTATTCTATTATCAAGAAAGACAATGGTTGAGACTAGGGTATAAGGCTAACATCACTTTCATTCTCACTTCTTGCTCTTTTCCCCCTTGTGGTATTATGGACATGTCTCTATCTAGTGATCTGTCTATCTTACTTACAGGTGCTAAATAATAGGTGTTCTATATTGATAGGCAAAGAACTTTCAATTTGTCAGAAACTCCCATATAGATCACAAAGGATATATTTGGTAGATGTGTGATCTTGTTGATGATGGCAGTGGTGAATGGTTAAATAGTTCTTCTAGCACTCTTACATATTCTCAATGATGATGATGGTGATAATATTGTCAGTAAAATGGCAAATAATAGTTTCTTCCAACACTTGTAGATTTTCCTGTGTTTTGGGGGATCCCAGAATATCATAAAAAACCTTAAACATGGTCTCAATTTACTTTGTAGCAGTTGAGCTGTCATACTGAGTTGCTACCTGAACTAAAGCTAAGCAAACTAATTTATTTTATTTTATTCAGCCTTTCCAAATTTGTTGCTCTCTTTTATATACATGACCGTATAATTACGTTAAAATTTTCCTTAGTCCCTACAGCCTCTCTCCACCTCAGTTTCTCTGTTTGAAGTCTCTCTTAAGGATAGTAATAATATCATCTCTCTCTTTCTGTGATATGGACATGTCTTTATCTACCGATCTGTCTATCTTTCTTACAGGTACTAAATATAGGGGCTTTCTTATCAACAAGGAATAACTTTAATTTCTGTCAGAAATTTTCAGAGGGCTGTCTAATTATATAATCTCAATTCTATTGTTACTTCTCCCACTCCTTATTGCCACCTTTGCGAAGGAAGTTCAAGTGCATGCACAAATATGACTGCTTGTATATTTTGCTTACATCTGCTCACATATGAGAATGTGCTTATGTACACATAATCATATGTATGTGTGTATATATATATATATATATATATATATATATATATATATATATAGTCATTGCAGATGACACCACATAATTATATGTATATAAGCATCTTGTGGGGACATACATACATGTTTTTATATGTGATGCATTGTTCAAGTATGTGCTTATGTGTATGTGTGTGTGTTTATGTATATATGTTTACACTATGATGATGATAATTTAAAAGGCTATATTATCACAGTGTGCTTGGCTCCTTCTGCATTGCCAAAAACTAATTGTTGTTTTGATAATACTGAAAAAAACTCCTCCTTCAACCTTATCTATTCCCTCACCCCACCCCACCCCAGTACTGGACTGAAGGAAATTCAAACTGAAATTGTAATTCATGCTGCAACCTGTACCTACCTACACTAAGCACAAGGATCCACTGCCTCCAGACAAGTAACTGCAAAGATCTATTTAGATGCTGATAACATCCTCCAAATCCCCTCCCAGGCTTTCCAGGTTCACAAGCTTGGTGTTGCCACAATGAAAAGTAGATCTGGTGAAATTGTTGAAATGCTTGAGCAGTGGTATGTAGATGTGTGTTGTGTGCATGAGGAACAATGGAGAGGGGCCTCAGCTAAACTGCTTGTGGACAAGAGACATTGATACAAATTTTTCTGGATGGGCAGCAATGATGGTTTAGGTTTCATCCCGTAACACTCATCACTTCCTCCAGAATAGGCACATACCACATCTGATTTCTTGTAGGTTAAGCCACCAAGTAGAGGTCCTCTCAATAGGAAACTTTATACATGACCATTAGAATAGCTGCAACTGATTCCAGTGTATTAATCCAGTTAAGAATGGTGTTATCAACACACATGTAGAATCCAAACAGTTTCTTTTCTATACCAAACTCATATTTCTCAATTATTTACACTTCACATTTTGTGTAATATATTTTACGTTAAAGTTGTTTTTAAATTTTAAGTTGTTAATTAACACATGAAAGTATAACTATATAATTTGTATTTCTTGTTCTTACAATGCTTAGTCATCATCATCATTTAACACTTGTTTTCTATGTTAGCAAGAGTTGAATGATTTAAGAGGATCTAATAAACCAGAGGACTGTGCTGAGCTCTAATGTCTGCTTTGGTATGGTTTCGATGGTTGGATACACTTCTTAATGCCAACCAGTTTACTGAGTGCTTTTTTCATGGCACTAACCCTATTGAGGTCACTAAGCAATTTGCAAGACAAGACCCCCTCAACTGAGTAAGAATGTAGTATTGATGGAAGTGATCTTATATCAGGCATTGAGATGTTAGACTATGATAAGACAAGAACAGACGTCTTATTGAAGAGGAAATACATGGCTTCCAAAGGTGGAAACAGAGAAGAAAGATGGTGAGGGTGTACTCTCAAAATACAATATGAGATAGAAATAGGAATGAAGGATCAGAAAGGGTGGGTAATATATAAAGTTATTAAAAGAAACATTGATATATAATTTATAGATTTTAATAAAATTTAAATATAAAATATCTATATTCAGAAACATGACAAAGAAAAAAAAAAAAAATTGTTTGGTCAGTTTAAATTTGTGAGCAAAATGCAGCACCTATAATGGTTATTGCAAAATGTTTGAATAACATTGCAGTCATTAAAAGTCACTGCTGTAATTCAATACTTAGAAACTGTTCTTTCAGAAGTAAAATCATTAAGACAGGATATGGAAGATGAAATAAAAACAGCAATGGCCCATTAACCAGTATTAAGTTTTCATCATTCAATCCGGGCTCAGCTACAAAGCAGAGAAAATGGTTTTCAGCCTCCTATTCACACAAAGAGAGTGTTTATTGGTTGATATTTGGTTGATTAGAAACCTGCTGTAAAACACCAACCACAAGTCCTTTCAAAATCTGGAAAAAAAAATGAAATAAAATATATTACAGGATTGTGTGGGTATATCAAGATGTAATTGATACACCAACAAAATTTAAAAAAAAAAATTTATGTGATAACACAGAGTTATACAAATAACATATTGATACAAATTGTTAAAAAAGAATCATGGCAACAGGATCCAATCTGGTATATATTCTATTGATTTCTGTTCATATACCAGTAAATTTCAGCTATATACACACACATGCATATGCATATATATTTCTTTATGCCAGCACACAAAGCTGGCATGAATTGAATGGAGCAGCCTAGTCATTTCATGTATAGTTACTGCTCTCTGAGAAGGAACAGGGGAAAACATCTAGCTTGTATTATAATATACTCCTACTACAAGCACAACGACAGCAGCAGCAACATTGTCATCATCTGTCTGTCTTTTTGTTTTCAAATAAAGAATTATTTTCCCATAGCCAGACGTTTTCACGGAAGTTTGGAAACAATGGACTCTGCTTGTAAAATGGTCACACTCATTTGTAGCTATCACACATCAAGACAAGGAAACAGTAACATGCACAAATGTGTGTGTTACTGTCTCCTTGGCGAAAGTGGGTAATGAGCCCTTTCAATGAACTTCCAAAACGTTTCTGTCACCCAAATTTCATTGACAGGACTTTGGTCAACCCAAAACTATGATAAAATACATTTGCTTATGATACAGTACAGAGATGGTGGAGAGGTACAAACTCCTAAAGCAGATAGTGGTGAAGCTGAACTTCTGAACTATGAAGCTATACCTACCACTTGTGAGAATGCCACAAAAACAAGGGGAGGGGGGATGGAGAGAGAGAGAGAGAGAGATTAGCCTTACCTTAGGTTTGCAATATGCTTCTAACCAACTTATCACACATGTTGAAAGTTCAGTAAAGTTACTAACTGACACTGCTGATACAAAAGACTGGAATAAGGAGTCCATAATCTGCTTGAACTAAAATTTTAAGAGTAAAGAAACAAAATAAAAATAATGAACAAATCATAAAATTAGAACAAAAATATTGTAAGGAAAATGGTAAAACACATTGTGTGTGTGTGTGTGCGTGTATATATTTCTGTGTGACTGAGTGCATGTGTCTGAGACTAGTATGTAGCTTTGTGTGTGTATATGAAGATATGACTGGTTAGTAGCAGTTAAAAAGTTTAGGTCAGGTGGCTAAGTGATGTATGTGTGTGAGTGTATGTGCATGCATGTGTGTGTGTGTGTGTGCACAGGTATGGCTGTGTGGTTAAGAAGTTTGCTTCTCAACCACATGGTTTCTGGTTTAGTCCCACTGTGTGACACATTGGCAAGTGTTTTTTATTATAGCCCTGGGCCAACTAAAACCTTCTGTGTAGATTTGGCAGATGAAAACTAAAAGCAGTCCATCCGAAGGACATCCAGCATGTGTGTGTACCCTTATCCTGACATCATGTAAAGGTTGTAAATGAACATCACTATTCTACAAGTAGTGTCATTTGTTTCTGATCTTCCATGAGAAACATGTATAGCCATGAGAATATTGCTTTGCTTGAAAACAGTTAAGGGTTGTAGAATATCTGTCTCAACATATTCCATCTGATCTATGTAACCAAAGAAAAGTGGATGCTAAATAATGATGATGATGATGAATAATGATTTAATTTGTTAATACAGCCACATTGTTTTCTAAGTTCAACATAGAAAATTACTTTTAAAACTAGACAATTTAAGCAACATACAAGTAAACTTTAATCTAAACTAGCTATGTTCATCATTGAATTCTAAAAGATGCCAACAGTTTCAAGTTTGACTTTTGTCTCTTTTAATGGATTAATCAGAAGAACAGCATCCACAATCCTTTTTAGGGCCTTCAGAATTTGATGAAAGGGAAGAAGTTATCCTGAGTCCACAAGTATGGCCTAAAAACTTGAATAGTGTACCTTTGCTACAGGTATCCAAGGACCAGGTGCCGATGTTTATCCAATGATTTAACCTCTTACTTAGCATATTTTCAAGAAATATACTGCTTTTTTGTTTCAGTTAATTTTGAAAGTTTTTATTATATAACCACTCTGCAGGGTGGTTGGTGTTAGGAAGGGCATTCAGCCATAAAACCCATGCCAAAACAGACACAGAAGCCTGGTGTAGTCTTCTACTTGGCTGGCTCTTGTCAAACTGTCCAACCCATGCCAACATGGAAGGCAGACGTTAAATGATCATAAGATGATGAGCAGTCTCAGGTGGTTTGGCATCAAAAGGGTAAAATTTATTATCCAAGGACTGTCAACTAAATTTCAGTCACAAGGTGTTGGACAAACCTGAATTTATGGTAGAAGACACTTGATTAAAGTTACCATGCAGTGAGATTTAACATATAATTATCTAGCTGTGCTTCATGGTTCAATCAAAATGATCAGGAACTGTGTAAAGAACAAGTTTCCACTGGTATTGCAATGATGCAATAGGCTATGAGACATTTTCCTGTAACACACTCAATACCAAAGAAAATTTACTCACTACTTGAAATTTGACTTCGTCAGAAACCTGATTTTGTCCTGCAAGAGGTGTGTTTTGGTGAGATTTCAAAATTTGTTCATAGTTGCTAGAAATCAAATATATTTAACAATTAAAGTTGAAAATAGACAGCCTAAAAATACCAATTATAGTGCATAAACAATTCTAATATTAAACATATTCTTATGTTTGATATCTCTTAAGCATTCATCCTAGCGTTTATTAAACAGATCAATGAAATTTTGTTATCATCATCATAATCTTTCTCAAATTTCATTCATTCTAGAATAGACAACCTTTCCAAGTACATCTTCAATATTTACATATTTAGAAAAGAAAAGAAAGGCTGACGCTTAATTTCATGTAACTTTGATACTGTTCTATACATTACTTAGAGGAAACATTTTGCTTTCATCTTTCTACCACATAGATTTGGAGCAGACTCATTATAACTACATAGCTGTTTTGTAAGTCTAAAATATTTTAAAATTGGAAATAAAAAGATTGCTACTTACGCTTTCATAATCTTCAAAGCCATAACTTCTTTTCTGAGAGTATCAAGAGCCAGCTCCTGTTTAGATTTCTGATCCACCAAGAAGCTAATATATTCTATGGCTGAATAAGTAAAAATAATAAAATCATTAAAAATAGTTTAGTTCTAATGCATGTATTATATCTAAAGAATTGAATAAAGTTTGTTTCTATTACATTCACCATTATCATCAAGATTGTTTCATTGTGATTATTTTAACCCTGTGACAATGGTTTCTTTTTATCAACCAACTAGGTTGCATTGACAGTAATCATCTTGGCTGAGATCAGCAATTAGCACACAACAATGGTTTGGCATATATTTATGTTAATCACTTTAGCCTGTTTATGGTGGTGATTCATTCGGTTGCCTGCCTGCAGCAACGGTAATTGTGCCAATTGAGCTCAGCACTCAGTGCAAGAGAACATTTGGTGTATATTTATGTCAACCACTTTAGTGCAAGTATTGTTTATTTACTTCAACTATATCCTTGTTTAGGACGTTCATATAGTATTATTCCTGAATTATAGTATTATTCCTGAATAAGATCACTTGACAGTACAAGTCAGATCAACTTCAAGTATTTACAATCACATGAATTCAAAAATTGACTTTGATGTGGTAGAGTTCAAAACAGGGTACCACACATAGTGACATATCATATTGTGAACAATAGTATCTAGTTTCCTTATGTTTCCATTTTGCTTTACAAACTGTGCATCTCTTTGAAACATTTGTCTTCTTGGCGGTGGGGGAAAACAGTCGTGGAAAATGTCCACATCCCTTTACCATGTGATGAGGAGAGAGTCCAGCACAAGGACATTCACGCATTCTATACTTTGGCAGGTCTGATGCTTCTATCATTTCAGGGAACAATAGATTCCTAAATATCAATCCATTCCCCACACAGCCAAGCACCTACCAAATCTAATGTGAGTTCATGACACACATGTCAACTACATACAAAAAAATTTTTTTGTAACATTTCACAAATTTTCTCACCGATTTGTGTGTTGTCACAAGCTGATCTGAGTGACCAACCCTGCCTATCCCTTCATTGTATGAAACAACTACACTTGGTTTCATTATGGCATTACTGTCAGCATCTTGTTTCCTAGTGTCCTTCACGCTTGCAGAATGCATTGTGGATAACATAAGACATTTTTCTTGTCATGTCACAATCAGTGCATCAGTACACTGTTTCCCCCTATCAAAGTTTTATCTCGTGAAGATCAGGCAGCATGTTTTTCTTGTGCATCCTCAGTCACACAGGCATTAGCCCTCCTCACCTGCAACTGCAGGAAGAGGTCTGTACTGGAAAACCAGTTATCCATATAAATATTGTAACAAGTTTTCATTCAGCAACAACACATCAGTTGAAACTTGAGTAGACACTGGAAGATCCAATCTGTCCTGACCAGTGTAGATTTTGTAATTCCATGTGTACGCACAGGCTCTGCTAGTTGACTGGCATACTTTATAAACCTTCATTCCAAAGCAGGCATGTTTGGTCGGGTTGTATTTTTTGAATCAGAGCCTTTCCTTGGATTTCCACAAACTCTCATCCATGCAAATGTCCTGTGTGGGGACATACACCATTCTAAAATTTTCAATCACTTTGTCAACAATAGGATGTATTTTGCGCAGCCTGTCATCCTGGTTCTCACTTGAGTTGAAATGTAGATTTTAAAGAAGCACCAAAAATCCATCACATGGCATTGTTTCCAGAAAAAAAGGTGTCGATGTGGCTGGATCCTGATTCCAATATGACACCAGGATTGGTTTCTTCATGATGCCCATCAGTATCAGCAGGGCAAGCAGAACTTTGATTTTGTCCGGTGGTTGGAAACCAATCACTGCCATGCCCAGGTCTGACATGCTGGGGATGGTTTTCAGCTTAGTCATTCGTTTCGTCTGCTATATATTGGAACATTTCATCTATCAAAAACTCGTGGAAGATTTTCAATGGAGAACTTCCATGTTCAAGGCTTGCCTTTATGCCAGGCATACCAGTAAACCCATGCTATCAGACGAAATTGTCTCTCACTCACCACATGACATTTTGTTATCCAGAGCCATTCACTGCTGCTCGCCTGTACATTTGATTCACCAGAATATTATCATTGCTATCGGAATCACCTGATTCTGAACTGTGAAAATACTCACTCTCCAAGTCATCATCTGAACCAGAAGAAACAACTGGTGAGGTGGTGTAGCTTGCTGTAGCTTAGCGCGACAACCGTAAATTCACTGAAACAGGACACAACAATAAAGGTGACAGAGCCAGAGTGGTAGGACCAGCCTATCAGGTGGTAAATATTTACATCAAACATCTAATTGGCCTATCAGTTGGCAAGTGGGTCGGTACTAACTCAGGCAACAGGTTGTAAGTCAGGCAGTATACAATTACATTGACCAATTTAAAGCATGTACATTGCATGCATAAATTTATGTCACCCATTTTAAAAGGGTTAACATCCACTTATCAATATTTGTACAAGTCAGACGGAGTTTATTGAGGCAGAAGTTCTACAGCCGGATGCTCTTCTTGTTGCCAGACATAATCTTGCAGAATAATGGAACTGAATTATACAGCTTGTGTGACAGTGATAATCATTTACAACTATCAAGTGATGTCAAGACAATAAGACAAAAAACACATAAATACACACACAACAGATTTCTTTCAGTTTCTATCTACCAAATCCAGTCACAAGCTATAGTTGAAGACACTTGCCCAAAGTATCATGCAACAGGACTGAACCAAAATCCATGTGGTTGGGATGCAAACTTTTTAACCACACAACCATGCCTACACCTTGAAATAACTAAAAGGTTACAGACACTGCCTTTTCCAGCCAGACTAAATGGTAAATTAAGTTTAATGCCTGGTAGTATTTAGTAAGTGGAATAGTTCCCAAAAAAGTGACATAGCCAATTGTTAAATTAAGAACCAGACTAAGTACTGAGGTCAGTACAAATCTTTTAAAAGTATTAAAGATGCTCCAGTATGGCCCCAGTCAAATGACTGAAACCAGTAAAAGAGCATAATTATTTCAAATTTTTGCCACAAGGGCAGCTTGGGGGAGGTGGGGATGAGTGATGAGGTGTCATGTTGGACCCTCAAGATACAAGGTGGGTAGAAGTGAGTGGGGACAGAAGAACCAGGAATGTGGGAACGTGGATGTTGAGGTGTATTGGGGAGTGAAAGATGAAGAATTGGTGATGAGAGGAGTAGTAGGCAACAACTGTCAAATTTGAGTAGGGCTGAAGAGTAGACATGGTGGATATGGGGTGGGAGATTGCCAATGCAGCATGAATTGGGGGAGGTAGGAGGAGTAGACAACAGATGGTAGAAAAAGAGGAGAGTAACAGAGGAGTAATGATGAAAGAGTAAAAAAACAAAAGACAGGAAATGACATGTGATTGGGTGCATTGCAGGAGTTGAGAGTGGGAGAGGCAGGCATAGTGCATGAGGAGAGTGAGAGGCATATGGTGATAGAATATATGTATCTACACCATTGCTGGGGTAATAATATATTCTAACCTTCCACCTTTAACTAATGTGCTAAGACTGAAAAGAAAAACAAATCATTCAGCAAATGTTAAAACCAGCTCACATTTTTGCAAAACTGATGCCTTGCTAAGTTTCTGAGATCCCAAACTGTCAGGTTGTTGGCATTTTGGCACTATCGTCTGTAAGTCATCGTAACCTTTCTGCAAAACAAAGAAAATGATTTTCAATACACTTTATATAACAAGAAAATCATTTCAAATTACAAAAATATCATTTAAAACATAGGCATCTCAAAATAACTTACACAAAAATCTGAATTGCATTATATAACACAACAGTTGTTATCCAAAAGGGTGGTGGTTTGGATCCATCCAAGGACATTATGAATACCTAAGGTAGGAGCATTAGTTCACCAGACAAAGTGCATAACAGCATTTACTCTCACTTTTTACATTCTGAGCTTAAATC
This sequence comes from Octopus bimaculoides, assembly GCF_046866305.1. Classification (NCBI taxonomy): domain Eukaryota; kingdom Metazoa; phylum Mollusca; class Cephalopoda; order Octopoda; family Octopodidae; genus Octopus; species Octopus bimaculoides. The sequence continues at coordinate 35,505,747 of NC_142936.1, read as the reverse complement.
CTGCCAAAATCAACTTTGCCTTTCGTTCTTTCAGGATTGACAAAATGTACCAGTCAAGTACTACGGAGACCCCCTTCGGTCACGAATGACCATGGGATTGCACCTAGAAAGTTACCCTCCAAGGCATAAGTCTGGAAGACCAGCAGTTGCTCATACATACCAGCCTCCCCTCTCCATGCCACTGATGTCATCCAAGGGAAAGGCAAAGGCCGATACAGCTTGGCACCTGTGACATCGCAACTCATTTCTACAGCTGAGTGAACTGGAGCAACATGAAATAAAGTGTCTTGCTCAAGAACACAACACACAGCCCAGTCCAGGATTTGAACTCCCAACCTGACAGTCGTGAGTTCAACGCTCTAACCACTGAGCCATGCGCCATCACTAGTCAGGTACTGGGGTTGATATAACTGACTTGCCCACTCCATAAAATTTACCTGAGACAATTCCACAGCATGTTTCTTTCTAACAGTATATATATCTTTAGTGTGGTGATATGTTTTGGAACATATATATATATATATATATATATATATATATAAAGAAAAGAAAATATAAAGAGGTGTGTATTAATGTGCCATGAAAAGAAAAGACAAGCATTTCAAGTCAGACTTTTAGCAGGAGTCTCTACTTCTCATGGCACACTTAACATAAGACCTGACTTGCTTAAATTTAATTTCCACTGATAAGGACCATTGCTCACCTACCAATTCTAATCACTACCATTTCATTTTACCATATTCTTTTTCAGACTTACACAAAAAAAAAAAAGGAAAAGAAATGAAAATAAATTACTTTGATAGCATCTCTGCGCTTCTGTTCAGCTTGTGTGTGAGCTTCTCGTCTGCGATCTTTATAACTCATCATAGTAGTACGGCTGTCACTATCTTCATCATCTGAAAATTGTTTGAAATTCCAAGTAAATGCAAAATCTTATTACCAACATATATATATATATATATATATATATATATATAGATATGCAGGGCAGGGAATCGTCAATTAGTAATAAAATTAATAATTAACAATTTTGCCGGGTAAATATATTTTGCCTATATATTTATGATATATATATATATATATATATATATATATGTATATATATATATATATATATATATATATATATATATATATATATATATATATTCTTTTACTTGACTGTAGCCATGCTGGAGCACCACCTTTAGTTGAGAAAATCAACCCCAGGGCTTGTTCTTTGTAACCCTAGTACTTATTCTATCGGTCACATTTGCCCAACTTCTAAGTTATGGGGACATAAACACACCAGCATCGGTTGTCAAACGATGTTGGGGGGACAAACACAAACACATACATATACGATGGGCTTCTTTCAGTTTCCATCTACTAAATCCACTCACAAGGCTTTGATCAGCCCAAGGCTATTATAGTAGAAGGCACTTGGCCAAGTTGCCACACTGGGACTGATCCTGGAACCATGTGGTTGGTAAGCAAGCGACTTACCACACAGCCACTCCTCCGCCTATATATATAATTCAATTAGAGGTTATGTTAGCCTCATGAAAGGATGGGTCATCCAAGAAAATATTGGTTCAATACCTAATATTTTGGGGGAATCGATTTCTTTAAAATAACAGGTGCGTATATAAACTGTAGTTTATATTCATATAAAGAAAGAAGAAAATGGATATTGTGAAGTTAATAAAAGTTTATCAACAACAAATTGATCATTATTCCTTAAAGCTGTTTCAATTGTTGTTGTTGTTGGCACTCCGTCGCTTACGACGTTGAGGGTTCCAGTTGATCCGATCAACGGAACAGCCTGCTCGTGAAATTAACGTGCAAGTGGCTGAGCACTCCACAGACACATGTACCCTTAACGTAGTTCTCGGGGATATTCAGCATGACACAGTGTGACAAGGCTGACCCTTTGAATTACAGGCACAACAGAAACAGGAAGTAAGAGTGAGAGAAAGTTGTGGTGAAAGAGTACAGCAGGGTTCACCACCATCCCCTGCCGGAGCCTCGTGGAGTTTTAGGTGTTTTCGCTCAATAAACACTCACAACGCCCGGTCTGGGAATCGAAATCGCGATCCTATGACCGCGAGTCCGCTGCCCTAACCACTGGGCCATTGCGCCTCCACGCTGTTTCAATTATACACAGTGAATTAATTAAATATTAAGTTATTTCTGAGCATAATCTCTTCGGAGGGAAAAAATATACCCTTAGATGTTTTGTATGTGTATATATACACGTGTGCCAAGGCATGAGCACATACTCATAAGTGACTAAGTATGCATAAGTGTATGCATTTATGTAAGTGCGTACTTATATTCTTGTGCAAATATGTACATGTATGTCTACATTTATGTATGCATGTGTATGTATATATACACACATATTTGTATGTATGTGTATATATATATGTATACGTGTATGTGTATGTACAGGTGGTAACATGTTTATGAATGTATGTGTATGCCTGTATATGTACATATATATATATATATATATTACACATGAGTGTGCATGTGCAAGAATCATGTATGTATATGTCTGTGGATACGAGTATGTGTGTGTACATAGATATGCTGAGATGTGAGTGAGTGTATGTATGTATGTATGCTGAGACGTACATATACACATGGTGTATGTATTCGTATACACGAGTATATGTGTGCACATATATGTACATGTGTGCGGGTATGTATGTATGTATGTATGTATGTATATATGTATGCATGTGTATATGTGTGTATATATGTACATGTTTATGTATATATATGTGTGTGTGTATATATATATATATGTGTGTGTGTGTGTGTGTGTATGTGAATACGCATCTATATGCGTTCATGGATCTGAGTGTATGGGTACATATGTGTGTGCCTTCAAAGGGTGTGTTAAACATCCAATTCACTGGTATGTCAGTTGAATACCATATAAATATGGGTATAATACAATTACAAAGATAAATTAGAGAGATACTACTGACAATCCAATAATATATTTATATTATAATAGTACATAATGTACTATGAATATAATATAACATCATCATCATCTTCATCATCGTTTAACGTCCGCTTTCCATGCTAGCATAGGTTGGACGATTTGACTGAGGACTGGCAAGCCAGAAGGCTGCACCAGGCTCCAATCTGATTTGGCAGAGTTTCTACAGCTGGATGCCCTTCCTAATGCCAACCACTCCGAGAGTGTAGTGGGTGCTTTTATGTGCCATCGGCATGAGGGCCAGTCACACAGTACTGGCAACGGCCACGCTCAAAAGGTGTTTTTTACGTGCTCCCTGCACGGGAGCCAGTCCAGCGGCACTGGCAATGACCTCACTTGAATGATTTTCTAACGTGCCACCAGCACAAGTGCTAGAAGGTAACACTGGTAACGATTACGCTCAAATGGTGCTATTTACGGGCCACCACGGAAGCCAGACAGCTGCTCTGGCAATGAACACACTCAACAGTGCTGTTAGTGCTCCACTGGTGCGGTGACCAGTCATCGAGTATCGTTCAATTTTGATTTCACTTTCCCCAACAGGTCTTCACAAGTAGAGTTTAGTGTCCAATGAAGGAGAAGTTGGCATGGGTGCCAGTCGTCGGATTCGGTTCGATTTCGATTTCTGATTCAAATTTCAAATTCCAAATTCACTTGCTTCAACAGGTCTTCGCAAGCAGGGTTTTTAGTGTCCAATAAAGTAAAGATACGGATTAGTGAGATGGCTACACTTTTGGCAGAGATCACAGATTATGCTCTCACTTGCCTTGCCAGCTCTTCTCACGTACTGCATATTTCCAAAGGTCCTGGTCACTTGTCATTGCCTCGAACATAAACAATTATTAAAATAACCAAAAAGGCCAACAAATTGTCTTGACTTATATCCATCTTCTGATATATATATACACAATAACAGTTCCCTTACATATATAAGTCACTTCAGGGTCATGGTTTAAAGATAGATGAAATACTGTGTGAAAGAACGGCTGGATTGTAAAACATAATTCAAATGTCTATATATTATTAGCGTGAGCATTAACTATTCAATCATACATCAATTACAAATAGAAAACAACAAAAACACTCTAATGGACAATACAACCAAGTAAGTGCAATCCACAACCATCAAAACCCGTTCATGTCCAAGAGAGTCACTCGTCACCACAACATACAACAATAAGATAGGTGTGTATATATATGTATATAATTATCTGAGTCTTCTCCTATCTGGAACTGCAACAAAAAATATATAAACAATTGCATCTTCATACAACAACTCTTCTATTTATTTAAACTACTTGATATTTTAAAAATTATTGTTTAAATTAACTAATAATAATCTATATTTATTCTTTATCAGAGGGGTAATTCTGTAATAGATATGAATAGAAACTTAATAAAAATTTTTTCCTTGTTTTCTTTATATATGTATATACACACACATACATATATATATATGTATCATCATCATCATTGTTTAACATCCATTTTCCATGCTGGCATGGGTTGGGCGGTTTGACCGAGGTCGGGAAAGCCAGTGGCTGGACCAGGCTCCAATCTGATCTGGCAGTGTTTTTACAGCTGGATGCCCTTCCTAATGCCAACCTCTCCGAGAGTGTAGTGGGTGCTTTTTACGTGCCACCGGCACAGGAGCCAGTCAGGTGGGCTTGCCATTGAACATGTTCAAATATTGCTTTTTATGTGCCACTGGCACAGGGACTAGTCCAGGGACACTGACATCGGCCACATTCGGATGGTGTGTGCCACTGGCATTGACCACGTTCGGATGGTGTTTTTTTATGTGCTTCTGGCATAGGAGCCAGTCAGGGAGCACTGGCATCGACCATGTTTGGATGGTGCTTTTTGCATGACACTGGCACAGCAGCCAGTCAGGTGGCCCTGGCATCGATCATATTCAGACAGTACGTTTTAAGTGCCACCGGCACAGGAGCCACTGGTATTGGCCACGTTTAGATGGTGCTTTTTATGTGCCACTGGCATGGGAGCCAGTCAGGGAGCATTGGCATCGACGACATTCAGGTGATATATATATATATATATATATATATATATATATATATATATGTAAAGATGCGTGGCTTAGTGGTTAGGGTGTTCGGCTCACAACTGTAAGGTTGTGAGTTCAATTTCCGGCGATGTGTTGTGTCCTTGAGCAAGACATTTCATTTCATGTTGCTCCAGTACACTCAGCTGACAAAAATGAGTAGTACCTGTATTTCAAAGGGCCAGCCTTGTCACACTTTGTGTCACACTGAATCTCCCTGAGAACTATGCTAAGGGTACACCCGTCTGAGGAGTGCTCAGCCACTTGCATGTTAATTTCACACACACACGCACACATATATATACTAGCAGTAATACCTGTCATTGATCGGTTAATTACTTTTACTGTTTCTCGGGCCAAGAAGCTAGAAAAATGGGTATATCATATAGAAGAATAGCTTTATGGAGACCAGTTGACTGTGAGGGCACTGAAAAGGCTGCAGGTCAAGTGGAACATCATTGTTCATAGAGAAAAAGCATTGCACATCAAATGTTTATTTGGCGTTTCTTTTTGACACCTGAATGGTTTCTTTTGACATTTGAATACACCCAAGGAGTACACCCAAGGTAAATTGAAAGATTCAGTTATAAGTCTGAATCAGGTTGAGACTACGACTACAGATTTAGGTTTGCACGTGTCTCATCCACGTTCTCTGCTACAGATCGTGCAGTTGTTTGGTGTTCGTTCTTTGTCAGTCATTTTTTAGGAGACATTTTTTTGATTAGGAATACCAGTAAGTAATAAGGAAATGAAATGGCAAATGCTGTCTCCTATTAGTGTTAGTGCTGAAATTCTGATGCTATATTACAGGAATGGAAGGCAAAGCAACAGTAAGTAATAGTCCACTGAAATTATAAATGCTGTGTCCTGTCAGATTTAGGTTTACTCATCCTGTATGTGTGTATCATATAAGAGAAAAAAAAGAAAGTGGGATAGGAAACTGTAAGGGCTTAAATTTGAATGGGAAATTAGAAGGTATAACTGGTATGTGAGAAATGAAGATGGTGTCATGTTTACCATAACCAGTGAGAATATTTGCCTCAATGCAATTCGTCATAGGTTTGTGCACAATTAGTGTTGCCTCCCTTGAACCATTTAGATTCATTTTATGGGTAAAACAAACACACTAACGGACAGAATCTCTCATATATATATATATATATATACACTTGAGTTTGTGCAGCAGATGGGTGTATGTGTATGTGTACATATATATGTGTATATGTATGTATATATGTGTGTGTGTATATATATATATATATATATATATATATATATATATATATAGAGATGCAGTTTGGGTTCGTGCCAGGTAAAAGCACTACTGATGCCTTATTTCTAGTGAGACAGTTGCAAGAGAAATACCTAGCCAAGGATAAACCTCTGTACCTGGCTTTCGTTGACATGGAGAAAGCCTTTGACAGGGTCCCCCGATCCCTTATCTGGTGGTCAATGAGGAAACTTGGGATAGAAGAATGGCTAGTGAGAGCTGTGCGAGCCATGTACAGAGATGCGGCCAGTAAGGTGAGGGTTGGAAATGAGTACAGCAATGAATTCCGGGTAGAGGTAGGGGTCCACCAAGGTTCCGTCCTCAGCCCCCTATTATTTACCATAGTCCTCCAGGCAATCACAGAGGAGTTCAAGACAGGTTGCCCCTGGGAGCTCCTCTATGCTGATGATCTTGCCCTAATTGCGGAGTCACTATCAGAACTAGAGGAGAAGTTTCAGGTGTGGAAGCAAGGTCTAGAATTGAAGGGCCTTAGAGTCAACCTAGCTAAAACCAAAATCCTAATAAGTAGGAAGGTAGATAAAACACAAACCCCTTCAGGTAGATGGCCCTGCTCAGTATGTAGAAAAGGAGTAGGTAGTAACTCTATAAGATGTACCCGGTGCAAGCTATGGACACATAAGAGGTGCAGCAACATCAAAGGCAGGTTAACTAGCAAGTTAGTTTTTGTTTGTGGCAGATGTTCAGGTGCAATAAAGACTGCAAACAAACAGGAAACAACTTCTATCTCATTCCAGGGTGAAAAACTAGAGGTAGTCGATAGCTTCCGCTATCTGGGCGACCAAGTTAGTAGTGGGGGTGGGTGCGCTGAAAGTGTAGCTGCTAGAATAAGAATAGCCTGGGCAAAGTTTAGAGAGCTCTTACCCCTGCTGGCGACAAAGGGACTCTCACTCAGAGTAAAAGGCAGACTGTATGACGCATGCGTACGAACAACCATGCTACATGGCAGTGAAACATGGGCTGTAACTGCTGAGGACATACGTAAGCTCGCAAGGAATGAAGCCAGTATGCTCCGTTGGATGTGTAATGTCAATGTGAATACCCGTCAGAGTGTAATAAGTATCTTGAGAGAAAAGCTGAACATTAGAAGCATCAGTTGTGGCGTGCAAGAGAGACGATTGCGCTGGTATGGACATGTGGTGAGAATGGAGGAGGATAGCTGCGTGAAAAAGTGCCACACCCTAACAGTTGAGGGAACCCGTGGAAGAGGTAGGCCCAGGAAGACCTGGGCTGAGGTGGTGAGGCAAGACCTTCGTACATTGGGCCTCACCGAGGCGATGACTACGGACCGAGACCTTTGGAAATGGGCTGTGCGTGAGAAGACCCGGCAAGCCAAGTAAGATCGTTGCCAGTGCCCCTGGACTGGTTCTTGTGCGGGTGGCACATGAGATGCACCATTTTGAGCGTGGCCGTTGCCAGTACCGCCTGACTGGCTCCTGTAGGATTTTCGAGCGAGATCGTTGCCAGTGCCCCTGGACTGGCTTGTGCGGGTGGCACATAAAAGACACCATTTCGAGCGTGGCCGTTTTCGTGCGGGTGACACGTAAAAGCACCCACTACACTCTCTGAGTGGTTGGCGTTAGGAAGGGCATCCAGCTGTAGAAACTCTGCCAAATCAGACTGGAGCCTGGTGTTGCCATCCGGTTTCACCAGTCCTCAGTCAAATCGTCCAACCCATGCTAGCATGGAAAGCGGACGTTAAACGATGATGATGATGATATAGTTTTAGGGAAAATAACCAATTTTCAAGAACTCATCGATGAAAATCCACTATCACATATAGAAAAATTAATAATTAAAAGCACAATAAATGAGTATAATATAAAGTAAAGTAAATATCATAAGATAAATATAATAAAAAGATTACACGTGTTTCATAACCAATTTTCAAATAGAAAAGAAATTTAAATCGATTAAAATCAATTGAAATTATCGAAAATAAGTTCTATTCAAAAATATAGCTACTCGTCAGATCGTAAGTAGAACAATAATTAGATATATATCAACCAACAATAAGTACCAAATGAATTAATATGAAATACTTATTATATAAAGATAGAAAAATTATTTTAAAAATATCATATCAAAATAATAACCATTCAATAATCATCCCTTCATCCATTATAATAACATGTATATTATATACAAAAAACATCTTACATAAATTATCATTGTTTTAAAACAATGATAATTTATGTAAGATGTCTTTTGTATATAATATACATGTTATTATAATGGATGAAGGGATGATTATTGAATGGTTATTATTTTGATATTATGATATTTTTTAAATAATTTTTCTATCTTTATATAATAAGTATTTCATATTAATTCATTTGGTACTTATTGTTGGTTGATATATATCTAATTATTGTTCTACTTACGATCTGACGAGTAGCTATATTTTTGAATAGAACTTATTTTCGATAATTTCAATTGATTTTAATCGATTTAAATTTCTTTTCTATTTGAAAATTGGTTATGAAACACGTGTAATCTTTTTATTATATTTATCTTATGATATTTACTTTACTTTATATTATACTCATTTATTGTGCTTTTAATTATTAATTTTTCTATATGTGATAGTGGATTTTCATCGATGAGTTCTTGAAAATTGGTTATTTTCCCTAAAACTATATATTTTATATATACTTTATCTATAAGGCTCAATTTAATTTTAATTTTTTATAAATTGATTTTAATTGAGTTTTTTACCTGTAATTTTGGATTTTGTCCCTAATATTATTATATATATATATATATACACACACACACACATATATATGTGTGTGTATATATCTATGATTAAATTTTACGTATGCTTGCAAGCATGTACACATAGACATTTATTACTTTCACAAGTAAATTCAGACATTACAATTTTAAGAAACTGTTATACAAATACACTTCCCTAGAAACGCAATGGGGTAAAAATAAAAATTCAAAATTCCACTAACCAATTGAAATTAACTGATCAACATAGATCTATTTCAATGTCTTCTTAGGGGTGATGAATAACAAAAAAAAAGTGTAAATATATGTGCTTACTGTTTACACACCCATCTTCGTCTTTTGTTTTTTTTTGTAAATTCTCACTATATATATATAGATGTGTGTGTGTGTATGTGTGCATATATGTGTGTGTGAGTCGACTTACTGGCATCTGTGCCGGTGGTACATGAAAAATAAATGAGTGAGGTCGTTGCCAGTGCCACTGGACTGGCTCCTGTGCAGGTGGCATGTAAAAAAACACCATTTGAGCATGGCCTTTGCCAGTACCGCCTAACTGGCCCTCATGCAAGTGGCACGTAAAAGCACCCAATGCACTCTCAGAGTGGTTGGTGTTAGGAAGGGCATCCAGCTGCAGAAACTCTGCTAGATCAGATTGGAGCCTGGTGTAGCCATCTGGTTTGCCAGTCCTCAGTCAAATCGTCGAACCCACGCTAGCATGGAAAGCGGACGTTAAATGATGATGTGCATATGTGTGTATGTGTATAAGTGTGTATATACGTAGGTGTGCACGTGTAAATGTATATATGTGTGCAAATATATCTGAAGGTCTCTATGTGTATATATATATATATATATATATATATATATATATATATGTACATACAGATGAATGTATGTACATGCATATATACGTGTGTGTACTTGTATATCTATACAAATTTTCTCAACTTCATTTGCAACTTACAAATGCACTTTACTTCCTTACCTTATTTATATTGTAATTTCCTTTACAATCTCTATTTAATTTATTCATTCATTACTCTAATTCTATTTACCTACCCTATTTTACCACCAACCAACCCCTTGGTCAAACATAATATAAATCATAAACAGTATCATTCAGTCTGCTGTGATATATCTACAAACAAGCATACAAAACATCTAAGGGTATATTTTTTCCCTCTGAAGAGATTAGGCTCAGAAATACGAACTTAATATTTAATTAATTCACTATGTATAATTGAAACAGCTGTAAGGGATAATAAACTCTTATTAACTTCACAATCTCCATTGTCTTCTTCCAATATATATATATATATATATATATATATATATATATATATATATATATATTATGTGCTAAACACCATGTAAAAAGCACCTGCACTGGCACTAAACAGAAAGCATCCATACCAGGCCACATAAAAAGCACTCTTTAAAGTGGTTGGCAATAGGAAAGGCATCTAGCAGTAGAAACTAACCCAAATCACACTGGAACCTGGTGCAGCTTTCCAGCTTGCTAATTCTGGTTCAACTGTCCAACCTATGCCAGGATGAAAAATGGATGTTAAATGATGATGATGATAATAATCATCACCAATTTATCATCCATTTTCCCAAACAAGCAGCATCATAGGTCAAACAGAATTTGTTAAGGCAGATCTTCTGTGGATAGATGCTCTTCCTGTCACTAACCTTCACTTGTTTCCAAGCAAGATAATATTTCTCCTTGGCTAGACATGCTTTCTATGGAAGATTGGAAACAAATAACACTAATTTACAACTATCATGCAATATCAAGATAAAAGAACACACACACACACCTATATATATATATATATATATATATATATATATATATATATATATATATATATATATATATATATTATACCAAAAATTAGGCAAAAGAATATCGTATCTGTTAACAAACTTAGCAAAATACTCACAGTTGAGTTTTTGTATATATATATATATATATATATATATATATATATATATATATATATATATATCAACTTTAAATAGAGCTCAAAACTGATCCATTGACAATACTTTATTATGATAATAATAATAATAATAATGAAAATGACCTATTATTATAATAAAGTATTGTCAATGGATCAGTTTTGAGCTCTATTTAAAGTTGATATATATATATGTGTGTGTGTGAGTGTGTATGTATAAACAGCTGGATGCAATGTGATACCATAAAGGAAATATTCAATCATCAGTAAGTTTGACTAAGGATGTTGAAGCACCTACATTGCTAGAAATTAGAGTTGAAATACTCTTAATGCTATAAGAGGAGTACAGCTGTATAAACAAATGCTGACAGGGGAGGTAACCGCCCAATGACCAACACTATACCAATTCCACTCACAAGATTTTGGTCAGCCCAGGGTTATAGAAGGTATTTGCTCAAGGTGTCATGCTGCAGAAATTAACCCAAAACCACATGACTGGGAAACTAGCTTCCTATTCACACAAAACAAAAACATATTTTATACTGGTAATTGTTTTTTTTTGTTTAATATATTATCTTCTCAGCAGAAAATATATCAAGAATATACATACATTTATATATATTTAAGGAATGTTATTAATAGATCTTTAACTTTTATCTCTAATATTCAGACTTCTTATACTTTTTATAAACACGTATACTTGGATTTACACATGTAATTTATAACTATAAATTCAAAGTAGGAACTTCGATTATAAACTAAGGGTAATAATATCCTAAGCCAATAAACCACAAGTATATGAACAAGAATACACAGGGTGTTCAGGTTAATTTGACAGTTTGCATAAAAGGAAAAGAAAACACAATATCCCATCCAAAAACTTTTTTTAATCAAAAAATATCAACTAGGTTATGGCTGGGTGATAGCAGTTTACTCAAAATAGTCACCCCCATCGTCCACCACAGTCTCAAGACAGCTCTGGAACCTGGCACATGCATTCCTCACTGTGTCCCTGGAAAGACCTTCAAACATCTTCTTGATCTTCATCACCAGCTCGGCCTGGTGTTACAGACAGAGTGATTGGTGTCTTTCTCAACAGTGTCCCACAAATAGTAATCCATGGGATTACAATAGGGGTAAGTTAGGAGGCCAGAAACCAGGGCTGGTGAAGTTGGTGAAATTCAACAACTACTTCTCTCTCTTTCTGGAGGTATGGTAAGGGCCAAATCCCGCTGCCACACATATGGCCTTCCAGCAGCAACCTTTTCCAGCCAGGGATTAACCACAATCTTCAGCAGCTTCACATAGCCATCTGAATTGAGTCTAAGATCTTGTTCAAATGTATGGGGATGAATTCTGGCATGCAGACACAGTCAAGCCACAGCTTTGTAATCTTTATTACAATTGTCCATGTTATGTCTTAGAGCCTTTACAGTGTTCACAGAATATTGAGCAGCAGTCATGATGTGAGCATTTTGATACCTAGTGTGAATCATTACGATACAGGTAACTCTTTATCAATATTCAAATGGCTGCCTGTTCAGCTAACTTTTTCTCAACTATATGAGGATTAAACCTTTTGCTTTTCGATGTCACTGACTGTTCACCAATACATCAAGCTGTTCCAGAAAAAGGGAGACATAAAAAAAGTCAAATTTAGCCCAAACACCCCATACAGTCCCTAAACCTGTATGTAGGCTGGAATAAGGCACCTGATAACAACAAAGGTTAAAACTTAGCATAGATACATTTTTAATGAGTAACTTTCTATTTCAGTCAAAGTTCAATCTAAACAAAATTTTGGAGAGGCTTAGTGAAGTATATCTATTTTTTTTTTTAATATGTTGGTGTTGGCTTATATAATATGGGTAGTGTTGACCAACCGAAATATCATATGCGAGTTTTATTGAGATTTCAGTTTTAAATATAAACACTTTAGTAAGAGCAGCCTCAGTTGAGGTACTAAGTGGATTAAGTATTGATTTAATGGAGAAAACCACTGATTTTTAATATAAGATTGCATTGAGGATTTCATCTATAATGGCTTTCTAACTTTTCTTTATTTAATAAAATTAACCACATTCCAAATCAATACATGTTAATTTTCTTTCGATTAGTTTTAATACAGTTTCAATAAATGAAATAATGAAAAGCATTCAATAACTGACCTGTGTTGTATGCAGAAGATGCAGATGAGACGCATCCAGGTGCAATGGAACCTGAACTATTGTTGTGTGAGAAAGGAAATCGTTGGCTTCCAGTTGGACTTGCTTCAATTTTTAAATCACTATCCATAACTGAAATAATATAAACATTTTTGCATACGTTTCTTTATAAAAATAGTATCCCCAAAACAAAACAAAGTAATAGATGTGAAATCTGAAAGAAGACCTTTACCATACCAAACTTAATGAGGTAGAATAATTGATAGAAATAAAAGACTGTATTTACCATATATATAATATAACTGAGCATATACCAATAATAAATTTTTGAAATTAAACACACTAATCATCATCATCATCATTTAAGGTCCGTTGTCCATGCTGGCATGGGTTGGACGGTTTGATCAGGGCTGGCAAGCTAGAAGGATGCACCAGGCTCCAATCTGTTTTGGCATGGTTTCTATGGCTGGATGCCCTTCCTAACACCAGCTACTCCCAGAGTGTAATGGGTACTTTACGTACCACCAGCCCAGGTGCCATTTGCATGAAACTGGTATCTGCCACAACTGTAGTTTTACTTGGCTTGATGGGTCTTCTCAAGCAAAGCATAATGCCAATTGATCTCAGTCCTTGCCTCCATGAGCCCCAACACTCAAAAGGTGCCTTTACGTACCACTGGCACGGGTGCCAATTGTGTGACACCGGTACCTGCCACGACTGCGATTTTATTTGGCTTGATGGGTCTTCTTCTCAAGCAAAACATAATTCCAAAGGTCTCAGTCATTGCCTCTTCGAGGCCCAACATTCAAAAGGAGCTCAACCACTTTGCCTCCGTGAAGCTCAGCGTTCAAATGGTGCTTTTATACATGCACCTGCATGGGTGCTGGTTATGCGACACCAGCATCAGCCACAACTGCCATTTCACTTGGCTTGATGGGTCTTCTCAAGCACAGCATATCGCCTAAGGTTTCGGTCACTAGCTATTGCCTCTGTGAGGCCCAAATTTCAGAGATCATGCTTCACCACCTCACCCCATGTCTTCCTGAGTCTACCTCTACCACAGGTTCCCTCTACAGTTAGGGACCGACACTTCTTTACACAGCTGTCTTTGTCCATATGCATCACATGACCATATCAGTGCATTCACCTCTCTTGCACACCACATCTGATGCCTCTTATGCCCAACTTTTCTCTCAAGATGCTTACACTCTGTTGAACATGCACACTGACATTGCATATCTAGCAAACCATACTGGCTTCATTGATTTCAAGCCTATGCATGTCCTTGGTTGTCACAGCCCATGTTTCACTGCCATGTAGCATAGTTGTTCACATACAGGTATCATACAATCTGCCTTCACTCTCAGAGAAAGGCCCTTTGTTGCCAGCAAAGGCAGGCGCTCTCTAAATTTTGCCAAGCCTAATCTTATTCTGAGAGCTATGCTGTTGGAACTTCCACCTCTGCTACTAACTTGATCACCTAGATAACATCAGCTATCTACTACCTCTAGCTTACCCTCATGGCAGTTGATGGAGTCTATTTTCTGTACATTTTTGGTGTTTATTGTACCTGTGCATCTATCACACACAAAAGCTGTTTTCCTTGTTAACCTTCCTATGACATTGCAGCAAAAAATATTGTAAAAATATATTCACTGAAATGTATACTGACATACTTCAAACAAATAGATGCAATACATATATATATAGAATAATGTAAGCAAAAGGGAAGTTTCACAATATTATTGTTAAATTATTGTAAAATATTGTACAAAACTTGAAGAACTTAGAAACAGATTAGGAATAAATAGTGTCTGCTGACAATTATGGATATACTTGAATGGAATGTTTGACTTTGTATGATGTCTGTAATGTGTAGCATATTTTAACCAATATACCAAACAACATCAGTCTCTCTTAGCAGACTACAGATGCGATGAGAATAGAGACAAGGCTAAACTGAATGTTTTTAATGTAGTTATGTGTGTCTGTGCAAGAGAATAAATAATAGCATGTTACTGAACTGAATGTCAAAAGTAAGTAATTCTTCCAGAGTAATTATATTCTACACTGAAAATACATAATTTAACCAAATGATAAAAAACACTTTCACTTTTACCATTCTGTACATATACTAAAAGATAGAATTTTAAAGGATGAGTCAAAAAAGCATTCATTCTTTAATAGCTGCTTGATAGCATACCTAATAGTAACAAACAATCTCCAAGCCAACGAGGGAGTTAAACCTGTTAAAAACAACTAAATCTCCCTTAGATCACACCCTACCATATTAAACAATCCTAAAAATAATGTATTTAAAAAATAAAAAAGAGGAAAGTGACAGATGGTTAGAGATGGGTGAAGAGGTTAATGTGGAGGAGTGGTTGATGACAAATAGTATGGGAGGAGTGAAAGAATTGGAGTGACTCAGGAAGCAGGAGAGGATAAGTGACAGAAAGGGAAGAGAACAGCACTGTAATAAGCCTGTAAATATATCAGAAATGGACATCGAATACAGGGTGAGGGAGTGTTGGGGTGAGACAGTGACAGAGATGGGTGACAGAGGTATGTGGAGGTGGCTATAGTGAGTGGGGGAAGCCATGGACAGCAGATATGGCAGGAAGATGAGAATGATAAGAAATAAAAGAGGTGTTAAAGATTAAGTATGGCAGTCCTAAGACTTAACTCAGAGGAGGGGGAGATAACTAAAGGCACAGATTGGTAGACAATAAAGTGGGAAGGGATGATATTGAGAATGAGGAAATGGAATCAAAAAGAGCACACACACTCAGAGTTATTCTTAACTTACTACTGGATTGGTCAAAACTGGTATCACAAAAGGAACTGTCAGACAGATGTCTCTGAAAGAATAATAATAATGAATAAATAAATAAACTGCTAAGACTTTTCAATATAATTCAACAATTAAGTCTTAGATAAAGTTACTGTATTCATAACCCAAAATGAAAACCAGGTACAGAGGTTTATCTTTGGCTAGGTATTTCTCCTGCATCTGTCTTACCAGAAATATAACATCAGTGGTGCTTTTCCCTGGCACAAACCCAAACTGCATCTCATCTAAACTGACTCTTTCCCTAATTAGTTGGGCTATGACCCTCTCAGTGACCTTCATTACCTGATCCAACAACTTGATACCTCTGTAATTATTTGTATCTAAAGCGTCACCTTTACCTTTGTAGCAGTTGACTATGGTGCTGCTACACCAGTCATTGGGTATGACTCCTTCGTATCACCTGGTTAACTATACGGGTGACTAGGCTATAGCCGACACTGCCAGATATTTTGAGCATCTCTGCAGTGATACCTGATGGGCTGGGGGCTTTCCCTGTCTTCATACTCTTAATTGCTTTATCTACCAAGGTACTGTCAACTTGGATAGCTGGTCCCTCTGTTGGGTCGACATTTGGCAGTCTCTCTTTCTCCCATTCATCCTCTTTATTGAGCAATCTTTCGTAGTGGCGTCTCCAAACCTCTTTCTTTGCAGCCTCGTTTAGTGCAAGTGAACCATCATCCATGCGGACACATTTCTCTCCTACGACATCACAATTCTCTCACACACTGTCTTGCAACACGAAATACCTCAAGTCTTTGGTCCTCACGGCGCAGAACGTTGGCAATTTTTTTCTTATCTGCTTCCCCTCTGGCTAAATAAACCTGTCTCCTAGCTTCCCTTCTGGCAGTCTGATACAATTCCCTGCTACCACCGTTCTTCCAGTCCTTCCAAGCCTGTTTCTTTTCTCTAACAGCCCTGTCAACAACATTGTTCCACCACCACGTTATTTTGGGTTGAGAGGGGACTTTGCACCACCCACAGATCTGGTCAGTGGCCCTCAGCAGGTTGTCCCGTAGAAGTCTTCTACATAGTGGCGCCTCCAAGTCTCTCTCTTTGCAGCCTCATTAAATGCAAGTGAGCCATCATCCATGCGGACACATTTCTCTCCTACATCACAATTCTCTCTCACACACTGTCTTGCAACACGAAACACTTGAAGTCTTTGGTTCTCATGACACAGAACATTTGCAAATTTTCTCTTATCTGCTTCTCCTCTGTCCAAGGAAACCTGTCTCTTAGCTTCTCTTCTGGCAATCTGATACAATTCCCTGCTACCACTGTTCTTCCAGTCCTTCCATGCCTGTTTCTTTTCCCTAATGGCCCTGTCAACTACATTGTTCCACCATCATGTTACCTTGGGTTGAGAGGGGACTTTGCACCATCCACAGATCTGGTCAGTAGCTCTCAACAGGTTATCCCGTAGGAACCTCTAGTTGCTTTCCACATCATGTGATGCTATATCCTCCTCTATTTTGTCCGAGACCTTTGGAGATATATGCTTGAGAAGACCTGGCAAGCCAAGTGAGACTGTAACCGTGGCCTATGCCAGTGCAGCATAACAGGCCCATTTAAGAGTACCCTTCAATCATTGGGCAACAAACTGTGCTTGCGAAGACTTGTCAAGTCAAGTGAAGTCATTGTTGTGGCCTATGACAGTACCGCCTGATTAGCACGTAAAAAGCACCATTTGTGCATGATCATTGCCAGTGCCACCTGACTGGCTTCCATGCCAGTGGCATGTAAAAAGCACCATTTGTGCATAGCTGATGCCAATGCTGGCTGACTGATTCCATGCCGGTGGCACATAAAAACACGTCTCTAAATCTTTGTCCATTCGCAAGATCCTTAAGCTTCCAAACCCTTCTTCTCTATGCTGGTCATCTTCTGGGCATCCATTTAGCCCTGATCCTGAAGTCGCTAACTACTAATCTATATTGTGGGGTGCATTCTTCACCTGGGAAGGTTTTGGCATTTATAAGTAGCCATCTTTCCTGTTTCCTGGTGAGGATGTAATCAGTTTGACTAGTGTGTCTACCAGAATGGTAGGTGAATAGGTGAATGGCAGGTTTCCTGAAGTTAGTATTACAAACCATAAGATCATTTGCATCGCAGAACTACAGCAGCCTGGATTCCGCCTCACCGTGGGAACCAAAACCATAACCTCCATGTACGCCCCCTGCATGTTGTCCAACATGCCCATTGAAGTCACCAGCCACAAAGAGAAGGTCCCTGTCATTCATCGATGAGGTAGTCTGCAAGAGGGTGCCATAAAACTGAGGGGCATAAGCCGAGATAATGGTTGCTAACCCATGCTGAAGCACTAATCTAATCTTAAGTATTCTATCACAGACTCTGACTACCTCGATTACCTTATCAACCCATTTCTCTGCAAGAAGTATACCCATGCTCCCGACCCTGTCAGTGTTCCTTGCCCAGAAAATCTTATACCTGTGTTCTTTGCCTTTAAGGAACCTAGCAGAACTCCCTCTCCACCTTACTTCTTGGATGCAACACAAATCTACATGTTTCCGTTCAAGTATCTCAACAATCTCACCAGACCTACCTTTCAGTGTGCCTACATTAAGTGTGTCAACTCTGAGGGTGTGGAAGGTGTGGGCCTGCAAGACCCTGGGATGGGGAACAGCAGCATCATGTACCTGAAAAGAAAGCTTGCATTTGGCAGAACTCAAACATACAATAGCCTTCAACCTGCATACACTACACCATCATTTTATGCGCTACATGGTCACTACATTTTATCTCAAATCCAGAAAGAAGCCCTGTTCACTGGAACATCACTGAAATGTGCCTATTTTCCACAGCTGAATGTGGATCATGCCAAACAAAGTTCCCAGAGCACATACCAACAACACTCTGCCCAACCAGAGTTATCTGCTCAAATTTCACCAAACAGGTAATATTGTGGGAGCTGACTGTGCCCTGATTAGAACAAAGGAAGCTCATGAGAGAAAGCTTGTCAAATACCAGGAGCTAGTAGAGCAGTGTAGAACTCAAGGTTGGCAGATATGCTACTAGACAAGTGAAATAGAGTGGCAGGGTTTTGTGGAGTGTTCATTCTGCAAAGTGCTGAGTGGACTTGGAACCCCTAGTTTGCTACTGCTGAGATGCAAGTTGGAATTTTATCAATACCAGCTGGGTTGACTGGATGAGGGGTCTAATGATGCAAGACTCAAAACTCCCTAAAACCCCACAAATATCACTGATGATGCACCTTAAAGAATTTGTGAGATGTATCCTGGAGCTACACATATACATATAGAAACATGCATGTGTGCCCGTATATATAACAAGTGATAGAGACAGAAAATGGAATATACAAGAAACTTTGTTGCTCACAACGATCATTTCAACCCATCCTACATTGATCCCTTCTGGATGGGATACTGTACAACTTGTTGTGGTGCATCACTCAATGCAGAATTCTCTTATCAGGTGATTTTACAAGAGGTATCTCGTTAAATATACCCTGTTTTGCTCAGTTTTAATACAGCATGTTTTTAGTGACCGCAGATTTAAGCCTTTAGGCAGGAATTGCGAGGGACAGATTCTGTCTCTAAAGTCGCTAATAAAATGCTGCATTAAAACCAAGTGAAACAGGGTTTATTTAATGGGATACCCCATGTAAAATCACCTGATGAGACAATTCTGCACCAAGGGATACACCACGACCAGTTGTACATTATCTCACCTGTGAGGGATCAATGCAGCATGGGTTGAAACGATTATTGTGAGCAATAAAGTTTCTCATATATTCCATTTTCTGTCTCTATCATTTGTTAAATACTCAACAAACACTGAGGAATTCCTGAGGTAGATCCAGCTATGCTTGTGTAAATACCATGGATGATGTCAGGTAGCCATAGGCAGTGAATGTACTTCACCAGCTAACTACTAGGCACATACCCAATGCTTAAATAATTACTTATATATATCCATATGTATGTGTGTGGGTGTGTCTGTGTGTGTGTGTATATATATATATATATATATATATATATAGTTGTGTAGGTATCAATTAGAGGAGTTTAAAACCTCTAAGGGATAATAAAATGCAAAGGCACTCCTGGTGATTACCTGAGTAGGTACAGTCCTGTGTGTGGGCGTGTCTGTGTGTGTGTATGTATATATATATATATATATATATATATATATATATATATAGTTGTGTAGGTATCAGTTAGAGGAGTTTAAAACCTCTAAGGGATAATTAAATGCAAAGGCACTCCTGGTGATTACCTGAGTAGGTACAGTCCTGTGTGTGGGCGTGTCTGTGTGTGTGTATGTATATATATATATATATATATATATATATATATATATATAGTTGTGTAGGTATCAGTTAGAGGAGTTTAAAACCTCTAAGGGATAATTAAATGCAAAGGCACTCCTGGTGATTACCTGAGTAGGTACAGTCCTTTGTAAAGTTGCACAGTAGCAGGTAGTTCGGTGGGTAAACCGTACTTTAGATTATATACGAGAAGAAAATGGATGTAAATAACAAGGAGAAACTCGTCGTTTTTGCTGGTTTCATGACCTTCGAACTTTAGGCCTCACCGAGGCAATGACCAGTGACCAGGACCTTTGGAAATATGCAGTACGTGAGAAGACCCGGCAAGGCAAGTGAGAGCATAATCTGTGATCTCTGCCAGAAGTGTAGCCAGCTCACTAATCCGTATCTTTACTTCATTGGACACTAAAAACTCTGCTTACGAAGACCTGTTGAGGCAAGTGAATTTTGAATTTTGAATTTAAATTTGAAATTGAAATCGAACCAAATCCGACGACTGGCACCCATACCAACCTCTCCTTCATTGGACACTAAACTCTGCTTGCGAAGACCTGTTGGGGCAAGTGAAATCGTAATTGAACCATACTCGATCACTGGCACCACGCCAGTGGAGCACAACAACACTGTCGAGCGTGTTTCATTGCTAGAGCAGCTGTCTGGCTTCCGTGCTAGTGGCCCGTAAGTAGCACCATTTGAGCTTAATCATTACGAGCGTCGCCTTCCAGCACTTGTGCTGGTGGCACGTTAGAAAATCATTCAAGCGAGGTCGTTGCCAGTGCTGCTGGACTGGCTCCCGTGCAGGTGGCACGTAAAAAACACCTTTTTGAGTGTGTCCGTTGCCAGTACCATGTAACTGGCCCTCGTGCCGGTGGCATGTAAAAGCACCCACTACACTCTCGGAGTGGTTGGCGTTAGGAAGGGCATCCAGCTGTAGAAACTCTGCCAGATCAGATTGGAGCCTGGTGCAACCTTCTGGCTTGCCAGTCCTCAGTCAAATCGTCCAACCCATGCTAGCATGGAAAGCGGACGTATGATGATGATGATGAATTAAATTAAAGACATACCAGTGAAAACGACGAGTTTCTCCTTGTTATTTACATCCATTTTCTTCTCGAATATATATATATATATATACATATATATATACACACACACACACATGTATATATACATATGTGTACATAAATATATATGTACACATATATATTCACACATTCACATATATATATATATATATATATATATCAGTTTATAGGGATCATGTAGATCATGGTCAACAGCTCCAGCATACAAGTGACTTATGTAGATTACTTGAAGGAAAAATATTCAAGCAGTAAAATTCATTAATCGATATATAAGATTCACTTCATCCCATTACAAAATATGTATTCACATATATTTAATGCTGAATGCAAACTCCTCCTCCCAGTTTTCATCTTCATATTTTTGTTTTGTATTTCTTATGGCTAAGTGTGTGTGTGTGTGTATACACATACATATACACACGCACGTCAGATGCAGTTTCTGGTATGAGAGTTCTGGGGTTTTGAGGAGTGTGGAATAACCTGTTGACTACTATTGTCCCTAGTCTACTCAGACTCAGGGTAGTAGCACCTGTTAGGGTCCCAGCTATGGGTTAACTAACATGGGAGTGAAGAATCTGCAGTTCTCATTTGAAATTCATTCTAGTCGGTTTCTCATGGTCTCAACTTCTGATGTGCCATGTTGTTATAGCTGACTACTTTGAAAAGTGGATTTCGTTCTGTGCCACACTTTATCAACCCAAAATGAATTAATGCACAGTAACTTCTTAGACTTTGGGCTCTTGGAACATATACATGGTCTTACTCAGTCACCAGTTGACTTCCACCATATATAAATATATATTAATAGGTTTGAAAATGGAGAGATCCAATGAATATAGATTAATTTATTAATTATTTAACCTTGCCTACAATTGTTTCACGTCGCACTCAGTTTAAATTACAAAACATATATAATAATAAAAGTTTGCATTTTGAGTAGTCTGGGTGTAAGATCTTCAGAGCAATATGAACATTATAGAGTTTACATTTTGATCAACTGAAATACTACAACAGACTACATATATATATGCACAAGCACACACACACATACACATAATATTCTGGAAAACTATTTCCAGAAACTATTTACATAATCATCACTTAATTATGTTCCCAAAACTGAGACGTTTATACCTATACAAAATGAAATTCATATGACTACAACCGAGAACCAAAACCGAGTCAACTATCAATTGTTATTGTTTTGCTTTGATCCTTACGTACCAGTCTAATTTTGTACAAGACTATGGAGGGGGGGGGGGTAATCACTAGAATTAATCTCTTGTATGTTTGTTGCATATTTAACCCCCCAACCATGATTAAACTCTCTCTCTTAAGGGAATTTTCCAACTGATACCAGCTAAAGTTTGAGAAAGTGAAAGTTGCAAGTTATATTCAAAGATCGTTTAATATAGGACCCCATTATCTAAAATGTCCTTTCTTTCTTTTAGAATTGTAGGGTGTGGCTTGAGAGAGTTCTGGCTGCCTGCCGTTTCTAGCAGATGAACAGTCTGTTTAGTTTGAGATCAGCCTTGTTTACAAATATCAATATATAAAGGCACTCCAGCCATGACCAGTACGCCTTTTAAGGACATGTCTGGTACTACATTACTCAGGGTATCCTTAACATACTGGAAATAGTAACTGAATCTTCCTTAAATAGCACCATACCGACATAAAGGTATAATTTAAAAGAGATTTAGTTGCTATTTCCAGTATGTTAAATGGCTGCGTAAAGGCTCCTTCGTTTGTTCGTCTTTATTAAGATAACTGTATTGATCCTGGACAGATATAGCAAAGCAGGTCCAAGATAATTCTTACAAGTCACCCAACAAAGAAAGAAGCTATGAAATCAGTTACAATAAAATGTTTTCATCTTTATCTGCCATACACACAATCATAAAACGAAAACATGCCTACACGAAACTACTTGATTGTTCCATTTAATTAGTTCCAAACGTCACATAAAACTTACATCATAGAAGTAATGTTTATCAATTTAGATTAGAGAAAATAATTAGCGACTGATAAAAAGAATTAAGTAAATATCTTTACCTGTATTCTGCTTTCGTCCATGTGGAATTTCGACAATGGAGAAATGTTATAACATGGCTCCAGAAGTTCGTCTGTTTTCGTGAATATTCGTAAACTGGATACACAAAAGCTGGAAGGCACTGATGAAAAAAGAAATTTCGGTTTTCACATTTAAGACGGAAAGAAATGTAAAAAAATTCATAACATGATTTTGAAAATTTACTTAAAATAAACAATTACAAGAAGATAATAACATGGAAAAAAGTGAAATGTAGTGCGAGTAATAAATTTTTGACAATATTTTAAAATCTATTCCAAAATAATTTTTATGATAAAATCTAAAATATATTAAAAATTAGCAGAAAATAAAAAATACCAGGCAGTAATGATTTTTTTTCTCTCAATTTAAAATTTGCTTTCAGTTTATACTTTTTTTTTTTTTACCTCCCTTCCTTTATTTATCAAGTTCTTCATTTTAAATTCTGAAGTCTGTGTATAAATATATGTACATACACACACACACACACACATGTATGTATATATTGTTCCCTTCTAGCATAGGTTTGATGGTTTGACAGGATATCAACAGGTCCAAGGACTGCATCATGCTCTGCTGTTGACTTTGGAAGTGTTTCCACAGCTGGATGCACTTCTCAATGTCAACAACTTTACAATATATACAGAGCTCTCTGTTTTGGTGCTACCAGCATGTGTGGTTGTCCAATGCAAATCGTCGTTGTTGATAATATTACCCAGTTCATATTTACTAACATTTCTTAAGATTGGTGTTGTTGGAAAAGTATGTTAAAGTTGGGTTTTGCCTTCCAAAATGAATGATAGTGCACTTGTCCACAGCTGGCTTGAATTGTCAATTGGTAATCCATTGCTGCATTGTGTCCAGGTCTGATTGCAGGAAAGATCTATAGCATATAGGATCTTTTCAACAATGTAGCATTTATAGATGGATAGGTTGTGGAGCCATCTAATGTAACTCTATTCAGAAGGCTGTAATATCATTTGACAGGAAACCTGGTACAAGGAATACATAAAACAAGGCTGTGACTTTATATGTTGCCACACTTATATACACAAGCTGAATGATAAATGAAAATGGTTTCATGCATGGAGGCATAGTCTTCTCCTGTGCGTTAGCTGCTACTGGCGTGTGGTGTGAGAAAGAGCCAATTAAGGTTACATCTTCACAATCTTGTGTCCTGATGCAGAAAGAGTAAGTCCTAAAGCCTTGTGTCCTAAAGCCTTGAGTCTCACACTCTTACACCATCTAGCAAGCTTCTTTTAAACCTGCTGTCAAGCGGGGTAACTGTACCTACAGAGGCTCCCCCACTTAGACTGGAAGCAGATTAAGAGTAGTGTAGGCGGAGTAGATGTGCACTAAAAGGGTACAGAAGAACAAACCATGGCAAAACAGTTGTATGAACAATTGAAAAAAAAAATACAATGCAAGTATGTACAAGGAAAACATTCAACAAAGAAAGGTGTCCAATCAAATGGCACAAAGGATATATGTACAATGATACAGAAAGAGAGAAAATGTGAATGCAGTGTCTATAACAACATAAGTCTATTCTCCAGAACAGTCACTGGCGAGGCAAAGTTAAGAAATGTAAATAGTCTGAGACACAGAATGTCTGACATGCACATGTGATAACAACTGTCCGGGAAACTGGAAATCACAGGATACAAAAGTCAAAGTGCTTGAGATGCAATGTTGGCTGCTGAGACATGAGCAGTGTCAAGACTTTGCCTGCAAGGGCAGTAAGTCACTTGTAGTGGGAAAAAAAGTGTTGTTAGTCTGCAAGAGTGGTAGGTCACTTGCAGAGGCTAGTGTTGTAAGCCTGCAAGAGTGGTGGGTTGCTTGCAGAGGCTGGAGTTGCTAGCATGCAGGAGCAATGAGAAAGCAACTAAAATCCTAGAATGTGGTGCATATGTGTATGAACATTGAAACAAGTTAACGTATATATACACAATATTCAAAAGTATGTACATAAATAGGTAAGGTCCTGAAAAAGGAAGTGATATGTAAAAAAAAGTGAAGAAAAACAGACAACTGAAATGCAATACAATGTGCAGGCAAGGAAAAGTTCCAGTCTTTAAAGCAGAGTTCAGTATATAAGTAAATCTGCAACTGACCAGCCAAGGACCAACCAGGTCAATGTGTATGTGATGAAACCTGGTGTCCAGTGGCTGGAAGTGTCCAAGAGGTGCTCTCATATGACGATGCACCTTGGAACACTGACATGGTAAACAGGCACGTGACCAAGCAGTAACAGACCGATGCATATTCGACCAGAAAAAGTGGGCTGAGATAAGCTTTACTGTTTCTGAAATGCCAGGGTGTGACAGTGAAAGCAGTGCTTCAAAAACAGCATGACGGTGATTTTCAGGAACGAGGGGTTGTGGTGACCCAGTAGAAACATCACAGAGAATAGTTCCTTCAGAAAAAAGCAGAGGCAGGTGTTCAAACTTGCAGCGAGAAAACTGTGGTGAAGAGACGTCCAGAGAGTCCAAGAAAGGTTGGTCAGTAGCCATAGCAACCAAATCAATCAAAACAGGAGACGACAATGCACTGATAGGCAGGCGAGATAAGGCATCGGCAGTGATGTTGTCAGTGCCAGCGATGTGGCAAATGTCACTAGTGGACTGTGATATGTAGTCTAAATGCCTTCTTTTTCTGGGTGAGTACCTGTCCATTTTGGCAAAGAGAGTGATCATTAGTGGTTTGTGGTCAGTGAAAATTCCAGTGATGCAGAACCAAACACACTTCGCCAAGTTCATTTTAACTTGATAACCGTGTAGACACTGAAAAAGAAGCATTATGTGATGAACATGCTCTTCCTTTGTAGAACTGGCAATGAGTAACTCATCAATGTAAGCATAGATAAAGTTGAGACTGCAAATGACCTTGTCTATAAACCTTTGAAAGGTGCTAGCTGTGTTCCGCGACCCAAAAGGTGTTGAAAGGAATTCAAATGAACCAAAATGAGTAGTAACAGCAATTTTTGGCATATCATCTGGATTTAAAGGAATCTGGTGATACGCCCAGATGAGATCGACCTTAGAAAAAACAGTACTACTGTGCAAGGTAAAAGAAAAGTCCTTCTATACTATTGGACCATTGTACTAACCTAGTGGCATTCCTGACTTAAAACCAAGAACTTTTACTTAGTAGAGAACAGCACATATTCACAACTCCTACATAACAGCATCATCAACAATTACACCAAGGCTAGACCACAAACCTATAATGATATTAATAAAGAAGCTAGCAATATTGCTGCCAGACTCAAATTAGATAAAAAAAAATAGAGGTCCTCCCCAAAAAAAGGCCTTTATAACTATCAAAGACCATAAAAAGAACTACCTGTCTAATCCTAAGTGTAGGCTTATTAACCCAGCTAAATCAGAACTTGGCATTATTAGTAAAGAAATTTTAGGGAAA